>NW_018397256.1:13431352-13432928 GCF_002168275.2 Theobroma umbraticum | reverse complement strand
GTTGGGGGGGGGGATGGGGTTTGTGGTAATTGTTACCCAACGTTTCTCTGTTGCAACTATTTCTTTATACCTTACCAATAATTGCATACAAGATTGGATATTGTGCGTCGTTTAGTTTTAGCTGGCTTCGTTTGTTAAATTTCATTATATATTACTTTTCTCTTTCAAAAAATTTTCTGTTGTTGCAAGTTACTTATGTGTTCTCATTATTGGAAAGATTTTTCTGCTATGGTTGATGGAAAAAGTGAAGACATGTCAACTAAAGAGTTGTGTGGGGGAGCCAGGATCCACTACTTTTTTCAGTCAATGTTTGTCAAGCCCTTAGAGGTGATGATTGATTTTGATATGTTCATTCTTCTGAAGTTTTGATGTGATTGATTCTCTATTGTTATGTTTTTTGTGAAATTTTCCCTTTGAAGGACCAGGTGACTAACTGCATTTTGTAGGAAATGGACCCTTGTAATGGTCTGACTGACGAGGATATTGCATATGCCATTAGGAATTCCTCTGGTCTAAGAAATGTTCTTTTTGTGCCAGAGGTGAGTACAATAGTGATTAGTGATTACACATGTTCTCTCTCTTCCCTATTACTTTCCAATTGTTGAAATCAGTGGATCTTAAAAAGTGTGTTTTTCATTGGGTTTCAGGTTCCATTTGAAGTTTTGGTTAGAAGACAAATAGCTCAGTTGTCAGACCCTTGTCATCAATGTCTACGGATTGTCCATGATGAACTGATAAAGGTCAGAACAGTGCTGCTTGTGGTGCTGGGATCTTTAACATAATGAAATTATGATTTTAATATGCAGATATGATGAATAAAGTAAATTTTCTCCAACAGATCAGCCAGGCTTGTGAGTCAAATGGATTGCAGAGGTTCCCATCTTTAAGAAGGCGTGTAAATGAAGTTGTACGGAAGTTTTTAGATGATGCTGCTAAGCCTGCTGAGAGTATGATAGGAAACCTCATTGAGATGGAGGTTATTGATTTCTTATTTTCCTTTCTTTATATAATGTCTACAATGATGTTAGAATTATTGCCTATGTACATGTAGGTTGATATATGCTTGGCAAAGGTTGGGGTGGAGCACTTAATTAATAGCAATCCTACAGCATGTCACTGCCTTTATTGAAACAATTATGTAATCACAGAAAGTAAATGATTATAGACCCCGAAATTTGTTGTAACACTTGATCACGTGTAAGCCGAAGCCATCAAGAATGGGTGCCATAAAAAACATGACCTGGCAAGGAATTCCTAAAAACCTAGGTAGATATGAGGATATGCATGTAGTTGCTTCCATGTATGACACGTATGTGAATGGCTTATGGAAATATCCATTGGGTCAAGAAGATAACTAGTAAGAAATGGAACAAACTTCTGACAAGCTTGATCAAAATGTTGAGTTTTGATAATTCAGCCATACTTGAATCAAGAGATCCAAAATCTTGTTGGCGTTTGTTTGTTGATCGTGTAGTTTCATATTAGTCATTGTTTGCATGTAAATTTTTGATGTAGTCAAAGCGTTTAGGGCAATTAGAACTCAACAATTAGGGCTAGAATAGGGTTGATTGTGTTG
>NW_018397256.1:13431101-13431320 GCF_002168275.2 Theobroma umbraticum | reverse complement strand
AACCTCTTGAATAAATATTCAAAATAACAAAAGATGATAATAATAATCTTCTAAGATCACCTATTTAAAATAGCTAAGATAAATCCTAATCAAATATACTTCTCATAGATGTTTGGATTCACTTGTTTCAACTTCTCTTCATTTCTACCTTTAGCTTCAAAATTGTCAGCAGATAAATACCCAGCAATTTTGCTGCTTGTGGGGCTTGGAGTTGCCAAT
>NW_018397256.1:13430514-13430947 GCF_002168275.2 Theobroma umbraticum | reverse complement strand
TAGTGAATTTTACCAAACATTGAGTAGTTACTGGTACTTCATGTCATGTCCTTTCTTTAGCCACCTAATCTTGTAAGGATGAGGATGTTTGCTTGTAGGAAGCTTTAATTTGTTCACTGCCTCTTTTGAAATAATATTTTCCATGCTTCCTCCATCAATGACAAGATCACATATTTTACCTTCATAAACAACTCGAGTGTGAAAAATACTTTGCCTCCTCCAATCTTTTGCTTCCTTATTTACTGTTGTTGTCATCACTCTTTGTACCACTAATGACTCACCTTGTGCAGGATAAACATCGATTTCCTCAACCTCCTCCTCATACTCATCATAACAGGCTCTAACTCTTCCTTTAATTCCGCTAAGTTCACCCTTCATCGTGGGGAAGCAAAAGAAGTGTGCTTTTTTTCCCCACAAGTAAAACATCGAATCT
>NW_018397256.1:13429819-13430504 GCF_002168275.2 Theobroma umbraticum | reverse complement strand
GCTCCCTTTATTTGTAGAAAAACCAGAACTATTTTGTCCACCATAAGGCATTATACTCTTGCCTTTATCCTTCCTTTCAACATTGGGTGCACCTCCATTAGTTTTATTGGTTGTGGTAGCTTCTCGATAATTTTGTTGGGATGTTTGGTAACCCTGTCTTGCTTCAGAATCGTTTTGTCAATTGGTGTCATATAAGGGCTTTCTAGCACCATAGCGTAAAATTTGTTTTTTTGCTGATAAAGCATATTGACGAGCATCTTCAATGTTGTATAAACGAACTACTCCCATCTCGTCTCTAATAGAATGATTCAAACCCGCAGAAAACGTGAAATAATTTATTCGTTACTCTCAGTTAACCCAACCCGAATTGATAGGTTATTGAATTCCGATGTATACTCGTCAACAGTCATGTTATTTTGCTTCAAACAATGAAATCTTTCATATAATTTCATAGTATAATCAGCAAGTAAAAATTGCTTTCGTAATTTACTTTTCATGTGCTCCCAAATGCTGATTTTAAGCTTCCCTTGTCGTGCACGTTGCTTTTCAACTCTCTCCCACTATTGAAGTGCAGTACCTTTCAATTTTAGCTTTACAAATAACACCTTTCAATTTTCTGCCATGAGTTTCAATTCAAAGTAATTTTCCAAACTAGCTTCCCAATCCAAATATTCCTCCGCATGAA
>NW_018397256.1:13424145-13429677 GCF_002168275.2 Theobroma umbraticum | reverse complement strand
CATGAAAGGGGTTCTCGTTCTCAAATTCATCATCATCCTCAAGATCTTGAATCTTAAAGGGGCTGTGGTCACCTTCTGGATTCTCCATTCGGGCTTCCACAGGTTCCTAACGCTGCAAGGCTTGCACAACCCAAGTTAAGTCATCAATCATTCTCCGCATCTCTGCCAACTTAGCTTGTTGGGGCTGATTGCCGCTACCTCGACCTCTGCCTCAGCCAACCATAGTCTCCTAGCTAAAATCCTTTTAGGATAGTAAGATCGTTTGCTCTGATACCACTTGATGTAGTCAAAGGGTTTAGATTAATTAGAACTCAACAATTAGGGCTAGAATACGGTTGATTGTGTTGGAACAATAGAAAGATAATTGGGTTTTTAAAAGAAACCTCTTGAATAAATATTCAAAATAACAAAAGATGATAATAATAATCTTTTATTTAAGATCACCTATTTATAATAGCTAAGATAAATCCTAATCAAATAGTAATCCTAATCCTAAATAAAGACCTAAAGTACTAAAATTCTAATAAAGATAGGGAAAAAAATCTCGAACTAAATAAAATAAAGACAATAAAATCCTAAGCTAATGAAAATACTAAACAAAATAGAATTCTTGATGCGCCTGCATCAATTTTCTTGGGTAATGCTCTTATGGTATTTTGCTACTTAATGTCTTTGTTAATATTTGAACATAATCAGTTGCCATTCATATGCATTTTCCTTGAGAGGGGAGTTGGGAGAGGAAATCATGGTCAATTCCTACTGTTAGCACCTTCTTTAGCGTAGCAAATTTAGCACAACTGTTAGTCTTTAGCAGTTCTTGGTGGGTATGAATTTTTCTGCTTTGGTCTTTTAATTCCATTTGATGTTTAGTCCTTTATTCTTGTGTTTCTCATAGAAAGCAACTATTCCTTGGTTGATCAACAAGTTCAACTAGTTTGCTTTGGTCTTTTAATTCCATTTGATATGAAAGCAATTTAGTCCTTTATTCTTTTGTGTCTCATAGAAAGGAACTGTACCTTGGTTGATCAACAAGTTTGACAAGTTTAGCATGCTGGATTTTATATTACACACCCTTTTATGATTCACCTACTAAGATATAAGCTACCATGTCTTATATGGCTATCATGTATTTCACTTTTTCTATCATCGATGATTATAAAATTTTATGTGTTTTTATCTTTTTAAAATATCAGATGGATTATATAAATTCTTCACATCCAAGTTTTATTGGTGGGAACAAAGCTGTTGAGCTTGCTGTGCAGCAGATGAGATCATCACAGGTACAGCTGCCACATCAATTGAATCAATCTGCCAATGAAATATGCAGTTTAATGAATTAGCTTAACTTTGAATGCGTTGATGTGGCTGTAGGGTAGAGGTTTACCCCTTTAGCATCAGTTTGTAGGTTTAGGTTACTCTCTTTGTTTCAACATTCATTTCACGTGTGAGACTGAATATGGAAGATACAAGTCAAGTTTGAATTTGAATCTGAAGGATGTGGAGGGATGGAAAGTTAAATATTTTATGAAAGCTTACCTTGTGACATTTGTTCTATTATACAGAATTGAATAGCACATGATTGGTAAGTTGGTAAGGTATCTGTCTCTAAGGTTGATTCAATGTAATAAAATCTATTTGAATTTAATAACTACAAATCTATGTTTACAACTATATGATTGTTACATGGTTTCCCAATTCTCATTATTATATGATTTTTACAACAAAGAATGGGTATGCAGATGTCTAGTTGTCAACTTTCTACCTGATATAGACATTTTTTACTTCATCTTCATATCATTCAGGAGAGAGTGGATATTGAAAGGGTACCTATGTCTGAAAGGAGCCAGCTATCCTGGACTGTTGCTGCTAAACCGGTTGTGAATGGTGCGCCTAACCAGGTGTCTGTTTTTACTTTTTTATTTTATTTTTTCTGGTAAGACAACTGCAGTTAGGGAGGAAGGACAAAAGAGAAGGGGGTGAATTTTCCTAAAATGAAATTGCTAAACCATAAAGTTCTCCAAACTTCAGGCATTTATTTTATGATATATTAGTTTTCCTATCCGTTAGTGCCAACATATGGTGGTATCCATTTTCCTTGTTGGTAATAGGTGAATTTTCTTGTTGAGCACCATAACAAACAAGCTTCATCCAGGCCCTTAGGTTCATCTCCTTGAAGTCTTAAAACAGAGTCTTAATCTAAGCCCTTCATCATGTGACGTGCATATCCTCAACTTGTCAAGTTCATATATTTTTGAGTATTTGATTGAGAATGAACCCTTAGTGTGCTGGACTTGAATGCATCATGCCTACCAGTGTTTGTACATGTGATTAAAACCCTTTTAATGCTATATGAAAATTCCATCGTGCTGTATATCACATGGGGATCCTTAATTTTTGTGAGGAACAATCTTAAGCTAGGGGCAGTTGTTGCATCATGATTCAAACTGCGGTAACATCTTGATGATAGAATTGGGTTAAATTTAACAAGGATCATTTGAAGAAAAGAAGAGGAAAAAGAGGAAAGAACTATAGAAATCACAATATAGAAAGTTCATATCTAGGGGTGTCATGCTTACCAATTACCTTCAGAGTACTCATTCTATGCTGGCATTTTGACAGGGAAATCGTCCTCAGTCAAATAATGAGAGACCTGCATTAGCCGGTAATTAACTCTAATTTGAAGATCAGTCAAGTTCGTTTGTCTTTCATTTATTTTTCTTTGCTTTCTCATATGATACGTATTATGACTGATTAACTAATCTTTTATGATAAGGGAAAATTTGGGTGCAGTGGTGAAATTGTGGTGATTTTTCTTTTATATTTTGAGAAGAAAATATGAAATTTCTTTTTTCTGTGTTTGTGATTGG
Source organism: Theobroma umbraticum (assembly GCF_002168275.2). Lineage (NCBI taxonomy): Eukaryota > Viridiplantae > Streptophyta > Magnoliopsida > Malvales > Malvaceae > Theobroma > Theobroma umbraticum. The sequence goes on along the minus strand of NW_018397256.1, from coordinate 13,426,810 downwards.
TTTGTGTCAGAATGTTTCAGTGTATTAAGAACGTTTTGCAATATAGATTTGTATAATATGTATAGTAACCTTCCACTTGGCAGAAGATATTATATAAGATGGGTGTATTTTGTAGTACATTTGATACATCTCATAGCTAATGTCACTTAAGGAGTTTTAAACCCTTCCTCTGTGTTATGTACTTAAAAGAAAAAGTCATTAATATAATATTTGTAGCTTTTCTTTTTGAAGCATAGTATATGTAGTTTTGAGAACAAAGGTTGGTTCAAAGGTAAACTTAGGTGCATAGTTACACAAAAAGTTTACCCTTATTCTGAATTTTCTGAGCAAGTTTATGATGTGGACATAGATGGCCTTGACATAAGCAGTTTCTAAGGCTATTTATTACATGAACATTAACTTCGGTAACTTTTATGTAGGTGGTAGTTCATCTCTAAGGACTTGGGGTATTTCATCAATATTTGGGAGCAAGTCATCATCTGTAGAGAGTCCAGCTAATGGATCTCCTGTAGAAACTCTTCATGAAGTAGAGCAGAGGTCATCAACAATCCAACTGTGTGAGGTATATACATAATTCAAGAGATAGGTATCTTTTTGAGTTAGATAGGGGAGAGTGCTTTGTTTCTATATGGCAATTTATCTAGCTTAACATCAGTTCCTTTATCTTTGCCCTTGATTCTCAGCCTCCCTCAATCTTAAGACCACTTGAAATGTCAGAGAATGAAGCAACGGAAATCATTATCACTAAATTACTTGTGCAATCCTACTTTGATTTAGTCCGGAAGAACATTCAAGACTTAGTGCCAAAAGCTATAATGCACTTTCTGGTAATACTTTTTTTTCCTGTCCGGTTGGTCAATTTTAAACTTTTATTCTAATAACTCTAAATTAAGATAATCTTTTTCCCCTTCTTATCAATGTGCCAGGTCAATCATACAAAAAGGAACCTTCATAACACTTTTATACAAATATTGTACAGGTATGTCTCTTGCTTTTGGTTGATGGTGTGTTTTAAAGTATATCATGTTTTATTTTCAGTTTAAAGAATAAGCAAAATGGAAAAAGTTCTTTTGTCACTCAGTAGTTGTGCCTGGGATTATTTTCCTGTATGAGCTCCTAAAATAATTCTAGCCTCTGGTTTAGGTTTCAACTCATTAAGAGAATAAAATGTGTTTAAAGGAAAGAGGATAAGGATGGAATTATTCTGATTACCTGAAGTCTTCAAATTTTAATCTTCAGGAATGTCTGCATGATACATGTGTTTGTGCATTCACATGTAGAGTATAAATAATGAAATCCTGGCACTTCATATGAATATAGTTTTCTTTTTTTTTTCCCCCATTTGATTGTTCTTGTAGTGGGGATGTTGGTATGTGTCCAGTTCAAGTCATAGTATAAATGGTTTGAAAATTTAGCATGTCTGGTATGGTGAAATATGCAGAGAGAACCTTTTTGAAGAACTATTACAGGAGCAGGATGAGGTTGCTGCAAGAAGAAAGCATGCCCAAGAAATGTTGCGTGTTTTGCGGCAAGCTGTTAAGGTTTGTAGTTACTTTAATTTTGTTTATCATTGAGGAGGGAAACCCATATATATATATATGGCCAGCCATTTTCTTTGATTTGAAAGAAGTTTCTTCAATATTTAAAGTTGTTTCCCTTTTTATATATGTTTCTAGTTTCTTAAGTTTGAAGAGATCTACATTGAGATTTACATCTTTTTCTTGTCAGTTGTTGGACTCTTGAGCTGTCATTTATCATATTTGTCTCTTTTGACTGAGCATATTGGTTTGCCTGTTCTAGATGCTTGGTGAAGTTGACTCTGATGTGGAGTCCCAACATAGGACTACAAACTCAGGTCCTGATGTTAGTACTGGGTTGCCAAGGTTTCCGGACGTAACCAACAGTGGGAACAGTTCATCTTATCTATCATCATCCAGTAAGCCCAGAGCTCTGAAACTGCTATATTCAGAATAGCCATCATCTCTCAACTCTAGTGGTAAACTTAACTATTAGGTGGTTGGAATGCGTGTCCCAACTGATTGAATTAGCTGCCAGTGGGGTGATTGATGCATCCCATGAACGATGGCTTATTCCTGGTTTACAGAGCTTCATATATTAAAGTGAAATTTGGCTCATTAGGTTTGCACGAGTAGGGTGATCAATGCATCCTGTTAATGATGGCTCATTCCTCGTTTACCAAGTTTCATACATTAAAGTGAACTTTGCTATTTCAATATTCTTTTTCTACACAAGGGGAAGGTATTATTTGACTGTTGAGTTTGATTCGGCCTGGTTGTACAGTGTAGAAATAGCATGCTAGATATACTGCCTTGTATAGATTATCCAAAATTTTGTGTCCAATGTACTCTTTTTGTCCAAGTGCAGCCGAGTTAGGGTTGGCAGAGTAATTTTGTCCCTGCTTTTATCTTGTTTTTATTTCTTTTTCTGTTCTTTTCCCACCCAGCCCCATATTCAGATGTAGACCTGTCAAAATGGACTTGGCCCGTCGGGTCAGCTCATTTTTTTTAAAATATGGGACGGGCTGGGCTTAAAAATTTAAGCTCGTATTAAAACCAGGCCTAAACGGGCTAGCCGCAGGGGGAACCGCAGAGGGCTGATCTGGGTTGGTACGGGCCAACCCGGCGGGCCGCAGGGGGAATCGGGA
>NW_018397256.1:13401759-13424045 GCF_002168275.2 Theobroma umbraticum | reverse complement strand
CTTGTTCTGATTTTTTTTTAATTTTAATTCTGTGCCGTTATTCTCCCTGTAAGCCGCGCGACATTCACAGAAATTCCTCCTTCCCTCCCCTCCCCTCCCCTCCTGGGTCCATTTCTCTCTTCCTCTTTTTTCGATCACAACAGCGGCTAGACCAGAAGGCGAAAAGGCCGGGTCTGTGTATTCTGTCGCGACAGTCACAACGAGAGCATCTAGTTTCGTGCTTAAACAGCTTCCTTGTTCAGTCTGCAACCAAAAGAATGAAGATAGCAGTGGAAGGGTGCATGCATGGAGAGCTTGACAAGGTCTACGAAACCATTAAATTCATCGAAAACACTCGCAACATCAAAATCGACCTCCTCCTCTGCTGTGGTGACTTTCAGGTACTTTCACTTAAATTTATTCAGTTTCTGCTTAAATTCTGACAAAAAATTGTTGTTTTCAACACAAATGTTGATATCTTTAAATACCCAATTGGGATTTAAGCTTAGTTCTTTTATTAATTTTCCTTGTGGGACTTAGGCAGTTAGGAATGAAAAAGATATGGAGTCTCTTAGTGTGCCCCCAAAATATAGGGAGATGAAGTCCTTCTGGAAATACTATTCGGGTCAGGAGGTTGCCCCGGTTCCCACCATATTTATCGGTGGAAATCATGAAGCTTCCAATTATTTATGGGAATTGTAAGTCACCTCTTTCAAGCTGGTTCAAAGTTCTTTCCTTTATGTTTTCTGGGTCTTTAAGTTTGATAATATGCTAGCTTGGGGATTTTGCTACTTTTAGAAAAGCCCTGAAATGTTACTTTGTGTCATTAAGATATGTGGGCTTTTTTTTTTTCAAATTTCCAATAGGTATTATGGGGGATGGGCAGCTCCTAATATATACTTCTTGGGATTTGCTGGGGTTGTCAAGTTTGGCAATATCCGTATCGGTGGACTTTCTGGAATTTACAACGCACGCCACTATCATTTAGGTTGGTTGAAGTTGTTTACTTGTTTATTTGCATTTGTTTTAGAGTTCTTCAAAAAAGTGATTATGTATTCAATGAAAGTGAGCATCCTATCAATTTATCATGTTGCATCTTTGTTTAGAGCTGAGTCTCTGTTCTTACAGAAGTTTAAAAGATAATTCTCATATTTAACTGATAATACTGCTGCTATTATATATGGTGATTAACCTTTCAAACCAAAGCAAATTAGATTTCCCTTGAGCAGGACACCATGAGAGGCCACCATATAATGACAGTACTATCAGGTCTGTATATCATGTACGTGAGTACGATGTTCACAAACTAATGCAAGTAGAGGAACCGGTCGATATTTTTCTTTCACATGATTGGCCTCTTGGCATCACTGATTTTGGAAACTGGAAGGAACTTGTTCGCCGCAAAAAATATTTCAAAGATGAGGTAATTATCATTGATTTGCTGGAAATAAATAAATGTAAAAGAAACAATTTCATTTTCTGCCTTTGTTGCATTATCTTATATCAAGCTTATTCAGATTTCTTGTTGACTTATCATGGTTGCTTCTTGGAAAATATTTCTTAGATTCAAGAAGGAACTCTTGGAAGCAAGGCTGCTGCTCAGTTGCTCGAAAAACTGAAACCGTCTTATTGGTTTTCAGCTCACTTGCACTGTAAATTTGCTGCTCTTGTTCAACATGAAAGTGGTGGCTCAGTGACAAAATTTCTTGCACTTGATAAGTGCCTTCCAGGGCGCAGTTTCTTACAGGTATCTATCATAAGTCTGACTTTTTCATCTGGTCTTTTCTGGAAGCTGATATATGAACTCTGGCTTTCTCTGATCTTTTAGATTGTTGATATTGAATCGGATCCAGGACCTTACAAGGTTCGATATGATGAAGAATGGCTTGCAATAACACGGAAATTCAACTGTGTCTTCCCTTTGACCATCAAACGTGGAAACTTTGGGTGTGTATATATGAGATTTTTGTGTTGGCCATGCCAATTACTCTCTCCTTTCTTGGGAGGGGGGGACTGGTGGATTATTTAAAAATGTGCAACTTTTAATTGGACTGTTTGGAAGTCCTATTACTCTACAAAAACCAGTGGCTGACAATTGCTGTTCTAATATGTAGGAGTACACAGCTTGACATGCAAGATTGTCATCAATGGGTTAGAAGCAGGCTGGAAGAGAGAGGAGCCAAACCTTGTGAATTTTCACAAAGTATTCCACCTTACAATCCCTCCCATCCAGTTCCAAACACTTCTTTTTCTGGTAAAACTTATGTTTATCACTCTTATAAATGTTATGGTGATACTTTTCCTCTGTGAGATGCTAAAGGGGCCTCTATTAATAACATAGCAAAGTCTCTTATCCATGTCGAGAAGTTTAAGAAATTTTCTAGATACCTGTTTTAAGATTTTGGAAATTAAGAACTCAGTTAGTAAATATCTTTTTATACTTTCACTTACTATTATGGATAGGACATTTTGATATTACTATCATAATTGTTCCTACTCACTATCATCCATTTTTGTTCTTTTTTCAGCTAAATTAGTTGTTGGTTAGCATGCATTCCTTTTGACTTTGCATTTGCAAATAGCATGGTTGTGACTTTTAAATTCATTTGTGCTTCATTGCTTTTTAATGCTCTTTTCTTCCCCTTTTGGTAGGGTATCCCCGCAATCCTCAGACTGTATCTTTCTTGGAATTTCTAGAGCTTCCATATGTTCTTGATAATGCATCAGACTCTAGGGATGGTCCTGCTTCATTGACTCATAGGGGTAAGGATTTTCTATAATTTGTCCCAGTTGGTTTTGGTACACTGACCCTTTAGATGGTATTTGGTGGCTTTCTTCACCCTTTATTGTGGTGCATTTCAAATCTAGAATCCACATGATACTTGGAATACATTTTGCTTCTCATGTTCACTATGGGGGTAATGCTCTATCATATAGCTAATGCAAATTTCACTCATCCTGTTCGACACCTTTCTGAACTGAAGGTAGAATTTAGGGTGTCCCCACTTTTTTGAGTATCTGCATGGATCGTATGTGGATCTACTGCAGCATAAAGTGATAACTTTGTCTCATATTGTTTGATTAAAATATCCATCAGATTTTCTTAAGGTGATTAATGAGTTCACCATTCTTCATGTTGGTTCCTTAGATGCTTACAGTGAAGACGTTCCCATTGAAGATGAGGATGAATTAGAAGATGTTGCAGAAGTTGATAATACAGAAACTGACAATGAGAGCCAGTAAGCATGAATGTGAATAATGTTTGACTCCAACAGCACTTGTTTCTCCAATGAAGAGGTTTTTACCAGTGCTAAGACTGATGAATTCTCCAATAAAGAGGTTTTACCAGTGCTAAGACTGATGAAATTCTACTCATTGGTGGTTGGAAGGTTGGGCAGTCATTATGTTGCCATTCCATGAGGCTCTGGCGATTTTTGAAATTGACAATTTAGTCTAATGCCCCCTTTGCTGTTCCAACTTAGTGCAACTGAACTTCTATTGTTTGTTATTCTCATTTAACACTGCAACCAGCCCAACAGTTGTCCAGCGCTATTTTCTCTTTCCATAATAAAGAATTCTTATTGAGATATTTCATGGGGAGATATCTGTCAAAAAAATAGTCACCCCATTTCTAATGGATAATAAACGAAAAGGTTGTTCATGGGCTTATAAACTGTGCAGGTGAGTCTCACTAGAACCTGGCAATGGAAATCTGATTCTGTTTTTCCTAGGAAAAACAGAGTAATTGGAAGTACTCAAGTTCCAATTCTCACAAAAAATTCAATCAACTCTCATGACTATTAATAATTGATTAATTATTATAAAACAAAATGTTATTCTGTAATAGTGAATGATGAAGTTATTATGAATTTATCATGTTAGAAATATACATTATATTATGAATTTCATTTGACTCTAATTTTTGTACATTCAGGTCTTGTCTGACCATAAGAGAGAGTTTATCGGTCAGCGGTCGGTCACTATTCATTTTTCTGTAATAAGAACATAGAATAATAGTCCAAAAAGAAGCTCAAAGCACCTTCTGCAATCTGCGTCCCCTGTGTCCACTCTCGATTTCATCAATCAGACTGAAGAAGTTGAGACCCATTTATATTTCTGCAGCAAAGTTTCCAAATCTTATCTGATATTCTTCTTCTAATCTTTCGTTTTCAATAGTTTCCTGAAAAATCAGAAGTTCTTTTCTTGTCAATATATCATATATAGTTATTACCGGTTATTTTATTTTCCGGTTTTATTCTAATAAAAATCTTAGCTTCGTACCTCAATTCGAAGCCGCTTTCCGTCAATATCAGCATGTGCGCAAGAAACTCTTTGTACACTAACATCAAACCCTGCAAACACCTAGCTGATTACAAGCTCAGATGTGGCTTCAATGGCTATAATTCCCTCCAAAATTGCCTCAAAACCACCCCAAATGGAAGAAGTAGAGTTGATAAACACGATACTACAATACCCAGATGCAGTTTTTGTAATGGGTATCAAGGTAGACTTTATATATGTTTGATGTGCTCTTCGATATCCTGTTCAAGCCACATCCTTTTGCATACCCAATCTGAGAACGGCCATGAGGTGGCTCTCGACATCGACAGATCAGAGCTTTATTGTTGTTTGTGTTGTGATCAGGTCTATGATCCTGATTTTGACAAGGTTGTTGTGTCTAAACAAGTCAGGGACTTGCCTGGGGGTAAAAGTAATGGTTTTGAGGTGTGTTCTGGGAGATCAAGCAAGAGAAGGAGAATAGATTCAGGGATAGAATTAGATTTGAAGAAGTCAAAACAGTTGATTTCAATGAGAGATCGGAGAGCAAAATCGTGTTATCCACTGGGATTGAGGGGATTGAACAATCTGGGGAGTACTTGTTTCATGAATTCTGTGTTGCAGGCTTTGCTTCATGCTCCTCCTTTGAGGAATTACTTTTTGAGTGATCGGCACAACCGTGATCAATGCAGGAAAAGATCTGGTGAAAAGCTATGCTTGCTCTGTGATATTGATGCTATTTCTTCAGCTATGTTTTCGGGTGATCGCACCCCTTATAGTCCAGCTCAGTTTCTTTTCAGGTATGAAATTATTCTCTGTGTGTCAGCACCCTCTGTTTGAGCAATGTTTCCATAGTTATATTTCGTGACTTAGTGATTTTGGTAATCGACTCGCATTAGATATACTGTGCTTTAAGCAATTAGGAGTGTTTAACCGAGATCTGTTGTTTGTAATATTTTAATCACTTCATAATCAACTTGCAGCTCCTAATAGAAACCAACACTAAATGGAGGTGAAATATTACAACGCTGGGAGCTGCCTATCTGATTGAATGAGTATAATGTGAACAGAAGTAGGTCTATCCTTAGTTGCTTTATTGAAGTATTTTGATTAAACTGAAAGTTTGGTTCAATATTGGTTAGGCTTTGCAATATTCTGTGTCTTCAGGGTTGTTAAGATTGGTCTTAAATCAAATTCTTTATATTATAGCTGAAAATGACAAATTGTTTCTGTTTGTTGAGATCCAATTTGGATAATCTGCATGTGGTGCTTGGTCTATTTGGTCCCTTCCTTTTTTTTTGGTTGCTAAATGTCTGAAGATGGATTGACTGTTTTTATGATGGATTTGCGTTGTTTTTGTAGCTGGTGGCAGCATTCGTCAAATTTAGCTAGTTATGAGGAGCAGGATGCTCATGAGTTCTTCATTTCAGTTTTAGATGGGATCCATGAGAAGGAGAGCAAAGTAAGGAACTCTAGCAAAGGTAATAACCAGCTGAGATGATGTTTTGGTTCAAATTCATGTCATATGTACAATTATGATGTCAAAAGGTGGTAATGGTTCTCTATCTCATATGTTGGTAACAGATAGTTGTAAATATAGTTGTGCTCCTGATGCATGCAGTGAGGGCACCAAGCCGAGAGGCTGAATAAGAGATTTGATAAGTTGTCAGAGATAGTTTGGGATATTGATGTTGACATGCATATCTTGAAGAGGTGGGAGACAATTAGAATTGATTCTATGACTCTTGAGTTGGAGAATCATAACATACCTATAGATATAAGTAGAAGAATGTGTTCTCGTTGTTGCCACAGATTATGTGGAGTAACTCATGAATGTCAGAAACATACTGAGAATCTTAGCAGTGTTTGGGTGTTGATAGATATTCCACTCAAACTGAAAATATGGTTGTAATCTGGGATTGAAAGATACGGAATTTTGTTGCATGCTGCAGTGCAGTTCTTCTATTTTACTCATGTTACTGTTATTCTTTTACACAGATGATGGAGACTGCCAATGCATTGCTCATAGGGCATTCTCTGGGTTGTTAAGATCTGATGTCACATGTATCACCTGTGGATTTACTTCCACAACTTATGATCCTTGTATTGATATTTCACTCGACTGGGAAGCCAATAACTTTTCTTCGTCAAATGTAGCTAACAAACCTATCAAAACAGATGAGAAGATGGGTCTGTCTACTCTTTCAGGTTGTTTGAATTTGTTTACTAGAGCAGAGAGGTTGGGTTCTGACCAGAAACTTTATTGTCAGAATTGTCAAGAACTACGGGACTCATCAAAGCAACTGTCTATTAGAAGACTCCCATTAGTGTTGTGTTTACATATAAAGAGATTTGAGCACTCTTTAGTCAGAAAAATGTCAAGGAAAATTGATCAATATTTGCAGTTCCCTTTCTCATTGGACATGACTCCATATTTGTCATCCTCAATTGTTAGAAGTCGATTTGGAAATAGACTGTTTGCCTTTGAATATGACAACTCTGATAGTTCTGCAGAATATGAGATTTTTGCTATGATTGCTCATTCGGGAATGCTGGAATCAGGCCATTATGTGACTTACCTGCGCCTAAAGAATCAGTGGTACAAATGTGATGATGCTTGGATTTCTGAGGTTGATGAGGGGACAGTCAGAGCTTCACAGTGTTATATGTTGTTCTATGTACAGAAAATGCTTTACTACAAATCAAATGAAGATTTAAGTTGCATGCGAATTTCCCCACGCAGAGACCCATGTGTATCTACTGCTGGTTGCTGCTAATGTGAATGTCTAGGTTGAGTCCAGCAGAAATTTGGCAGTGTGGGTGATTTAGAATACTAATGCAAGGCCAGCTAAAGAGCCAGTGAGTATCAAAGTAACAATATTCTTTGACAGAGCCTTCTCTCAGAATCAAACCAGAGAAAATGCCGAAGTTCTCTGGGGTTTATGGTTTGAGTTCAAAAGGCTGATCATTGGGACGGATGTATGAATACCAATCCATTTTTGATGGGTGTTCTTACAGTAAGCTTCTACAGATTTCGGTAAAAAGGAAGTGAATTAATTCTTTTCCATGTTGGCATTTCCCAAAAGCTCTCTACAAGATTCTTGCTCTGAATTTTTTGACTGCAGGTCAGTCATGAACAGAATAATTAGTTACTTAACAGCATTATCTGACCTTGTCTGCTATAATTCCTGGAGGCCATATTCTTCATGGTTTCCTTTTTTCTTTTTCTTCTATCAACTGTTCTTCACTTATCTTTAGAAGTATTAATGGTAAGATGGGAAATGTTTTACATTGGCCTTAATGCCTTATTTCCTGCTAGATTATCTCATCCAAAGTTTGTACTTGCAAATTTGACAGTTCTCTCCTATAAATATGTGTGTGTGTGTGTGTGTGTGTGTGTGTATATATGTATATATGCCAATGCTTCACTGTCAATCTCATGTGAAACAAAGAAAGTTTCCAAAATAACTAGGTTTGTCCTACAAAATCCGCTGTTCTTGATATTAAATATAACACAAAACAACCATACCAACTTGTCTTGGTGGTTACCTGAAATGAAATGGTTTGAACTCAATGAATGCAGACAAGATCCATCACATGGTATTGGAGGCTGGGCAACTCAATTCACTTTTGACTTAACCATATAAAAAGAAAAATGAATAACAAATGGTCTAACATTATTTGTTCAACAAGTTGGAAGATTCCATCCTGAGCCAGTTCACAGTACCATATTCGAAGTTATTGAACCAATCCAATCCAGCTAACAAAATAATAAGATCCTGCTGCTAAAGACATCTTAATACGAAGTTCCCAAGGCTTTTGTCATCAAATCCAAGGAGCCAGCTGCTTCACAAATTTTGAACGACATGTTGATTAATTAATCAAAAGTTCCTCAAAAAGTTCTCGACCATCCTACCACTTTTCTTTTCCATTTTTTCCCCTTACCTGCACAAAGCATCTGGGTCTCCATTTTGATGACATGGACAGCATGTGAGGTTATTTTTACTCTTCCTTCTTTTGTTGTTTTCCGACACCCACAAACGTTGGACATGGAACCTTTTCAGGACATGACCATAAAGCAAGAAAGAAAAAAAGTTGCAAGATCTGCTGTACGTGTCATCAGGTCCCAACTTGAATGGGACAAATAGGATTCTGCGCTGTCTGAAAATAAACGTTTGCTTTAGGTACTATCGGCTGCCAACTGGTCTAAGGTGTAGTATTTAACTATGGACTTAAAGTTAAATTTTCATAATAAAATTAAATAACTTAACCATAAAAGTGAAGTTAATATAATAGGAGATAGAAGATTTTTATTCTGCATCTACTAATATATATCGTGTGGCCAGTTAATTGCTTATGGCTTTCTGATTGGTTACTTGAGCATCTTTCATGGGGTTCACCGCTAGAGAAAAGAAATAAGAAACCTTAAAGACGTGACCAAATACTAGTATAATTTAAACCCTGTTGCTAAAGGAAAATTGAAACCTTACCAACTAGTAGTAAATCTGGTGTCTTTTTTATTTTCTCTCTCTATTGAACAGATTAGGCTTTGGAAGAGAGGTGGGGTTTGGTCAAATCTGGCATGGAGAGAACCTTCTTTCATCTAGGAACTACCTCCTTTCTGATCTAGCTGAGACGTTTAGATCATTTGGTTTTTTTCCTCTTTACATAGATATATATTGAGTTAAGATACAAATGAGAGGGTGTACGGGAGTTCAAGTAAAGAAACCATAACCCCATTTCGAAATTTTTAAGTTTTGCCTGTGAGTTTCAGGAAACTTCAAGCAACCCATTTTAGGGACCTTTTTGATTTGTCAGCTTCTTTTTTCTTCTTATCAAATTTCGGAAGGGTCATCCTTGTTCTAGGAATCTTATGTTTTCCAGGTGTTGCAGTTGATGGAATATTCATGACCAAACTGAGTTGACCAGGGTCACTTTTTATTTTTTTTGTGATCTATGGTGGAAGAAGAGGATACAGAAGCCTGCAGCAGGAAGGCTTTGGAGGAAGATGATGAATCCAAAGGACTGTGTTACTGTTTTTGGGGTCCAATGTATTGGTTTAAGATGCTGGCGGTGGAAATGCATTGGAGTTTCCTATTTGGAGTTGTATCTGTTTATGGGATAAACCAGGGATTTGGTGGGGCGCTTGCTCGCATCGGCACAGAGTATTACATGAAGGATGTTCAAAAGGTGCAGCCATCTGAAGCTCAGGTTTATGCAGGGATTACTTCCGTTCCTTGGATGATCAAGCCTATCTGGGGGCTTCTCACTGATGTTCTCCCAATAATGGGTTATCGAAGACGACCTTACTTCATTTTATCAGGTAAATGAGGGCATTCTAGCTTTTCTTTACCTATTTATAGTCATTGCCAGATTCCATTTTCAGTTCATATACATATCACATTTTGTTTTGGTAGATGGCATGTAGTTATCGTCCTCACCTTGAGATGGAAATTGCTTTCAATTAATCTTATTTTTCAGATGGCGTGTAATTGCTTCAGTTGATATGATGAGACATTAATTTATTTTCTTCTGAGTACTAAAGATGCATTTTATTCTAGGAAATGACAATGACAATGAAACAAAAACATTGGTTATATGATTATTTGATGAGTAGTGTTCTCCTTCTTAGGTTTGCTTGGTGTGGTTTCAATGCTTTTAATATCATTGCACAGCAAGCTGCATCTGGTTTTTGCCCTCTTGGCATTAACAGCAGGAAATACTGCGGTAGCTGTAGCAGATGTGACTGTTGATGCTTGTGTGGCTCAGAACAGCATTACTTATCCTTCTCGTGCAGCTGACATGCAAAGCTTGTGTGCTTCGAGCTACTCCGTTGGAGGACTACTGGGATTTTCTATTAGTGGTGTTTTTGTACACCTAATTGGCCCTAAGGTTGGCTATCGTTTAATTTTTGTTGTCACATTCTGCAATTTGTCTTTTTCTTTATGTTTCATTTCCTTCCACTAAATCTACATGTGTCAAGGTTTTTCCTTCTCCTTCCTAATGTACTTCTCAAGCTTTTCTCTTCTTCCTTGGCAGGGGGTGTTCGGATTGCTGACTGTCCCTGCTGCACTTGTATCTTTAGTTGGGATTCTGCTTTCGGAGCCCCAAGTGTCTAACTTTGCCTACAGTGAGGTATTCTTTGACTCTTGTCGACCCTTGGTTGCTCTACTTTTCAAATTGTAATATTCTATTACTGACTCAGGTAAACCAGAAATTCCTCGATGCTGCCAAAGCTATGTGGACAACATTGAAATGCCCTGATGTTTGGAGGCCATGTTTGTATATGTACTTATCCTTTGCAGTGAGCTTGAATATAAATGAGGGATTGTTTTATTGGTACACAGACTCGAAGGACGGCCCTTCTTTCTCGAAGGTATATGATTATGCATTCATGTCTTCTAATCCTGGAGACAACTGCATGTGTGCATGCGTGCACGTGTGTTGATTGATCCGTCCAATGACTTTCATTTGAAAAACAATGTGACATTGTTAAGAAAATCAATCAGTTATCTGTCTTTTGCAGGAGACTGTAGGTTACATTTTCTCAATGGGTGCAATTGGTGCCCTCTTGGGGGCAATACTCTACCAAAACCTGTTGAAGGATCATCATTTGCGAGACATGCTCTTCTGGACTCAGTTGCTGTTTGGTTTAGCAGGGATGCTGGATTTGATGTTGGTGCAGCGGATGAACTTGAAATTCGGCATACCAGATTATCTCTTTGTTGTGATCGGTGAAGCTATTTCTCAAATGATTTCACGACTCAAATGGATGCCCCTCCTCGTACTCAGTTCCAAGCTTTGCCCTTCAGGTATCGAGGGCACTTTCTTTGCTTTGCTCATGTCGATCGATAACATTGGAGGTCTTACTTCTACATGGGGAGGAGGCTTGCTGCTTCACCTGTTGAATGTTACTCGGACAAAATTTGATAATCTCTGGCTGGCCATATTGATCCGAAACATATTGAGAGTTTCTCCACTTTGCCTGCTGTTTCTAGTACCCAGAGGTGATCCCAACTCCTTCGTACTGCCGACCGAACTGCTCAGTAGCAAAGAAGAGACGGAAACTCAAGAACCCGACAACCTAGAATTGGTGTCTCTGGTTAACAGCGTCGATGGAAGATAGCCTGTTAATACAAAAACCATTCAAACCCAGACTTGAAATGACATAGTTGAGCTTGGCGCACACGAGAAATCCCACCAGGTATAGCAGGTTAAGCTTTGCTGCTTTCCAAGGTTTTTTCATCAAATCCAACGTGACAGCTACGTCCTTGTAACAATTTTAAATGGTATATTCAAAAAAATTTTTGATAATAAAATATTTTAAATTTATTAATATATTCAAATTAATCAAACGTTTATCTTGATGGCAGCTCCATTTTGCTGAACTGGTACTAAAAATTTACTTATTTATCTTGGTAAAAATCATATCTTTTGCATTTTTTTAGTTATATTTTGTCGTTCTGGGACATCCAGAAACATTGGACATGGTCACGTGGCAACTTTTTCAGACATGACCGTCCATTACGAAGAAAAGGTCGTAACAAAATCTAAGGAACGTGTTAAGTCCCCACTTGCAAGGGGCCAATTGGGTTCTGCCATGTCGGAAATGTAAAACCTTTGATCTAGGTCGTAAGCTCTTCCAACTGAACAAAGAGAGGTATACTTTTGGTTTTCTTCAAAAGCAAACAAGATCATAAGTACAGGAAAACGTAAATAATGTGGCTAAATAATAAATCAATCATCAACAGGACTACAGCTTTTTTTTTTTTAATAAGTAATGAATTTGTTTTTCTTTAAAAAAAAAAGATAAATAAAACAGATCAGATTTGCGAGAGGAAGGGTTTTACTGTATGGTTGGTCAAAGCAAATCTGGTGCAAGGAGAGGCTTCTTCTACCTTAAAGCTACTGCCTCTCTGATCTAGCTTATACACATTTAGCTATAGATTATTTTCTCCGACATAGATATTAGTCTCGCACTCCTTAAGATTTATTATTTGTTGCAAGGGTGTAAGATAGTTCCAACTAGAAAAACTGTAACCCCATATAGAAAGTTTTAAGTTTTTGTTATCAGTTTCAAAAAACTTCAGCAACCCATTTTAGGAAACTCTGATTTGTTAACTGGGTTCCCATCTTTTTCACCGTATCAAAATTTTAGAAGATTCATCATTGTTCTTGGAATCTCAGCCAATTTCCTGGTTTCAAGCTGATGGAATATTCATGTCCAAACTGAGTTGACCTGGATCGTTTGTTGATTTAAGTTAAGAGTTATGGTAGAGGAAGGGAATTTTGAAGCCCGTAACAAGGCTGTGGAGGAAGATAACGAGCCCAAGGGATTGTGCTACTTTTTCTGGGGTCCAATTCATTGGTTCAAGATGCTTGCAGTGGAAACGCATTGGAGCTTTGTATTTGGAGTTGTATCCGTTTATGGGATAAGCCAGGGATTGGGTGGGGCTCTTGCTCGCGTCGGCACTGAGTATTACATGAAGGATGTTCAAAAGGTACAGCCTTCTGAGTCTCAGGTTTACTCAGGGATTACTTCCATTCCTTGGATTGTCAAGCCTATTTGGGGTCTTCTCACTGATGTTGTCCCCATTAGGGGTTATAGAAGACGGCCCTATTTCATTCTATCTGGTAAATGATATGTTCTATCTTCTTTCTTTGCCTATTTATAGTTGCCATAAATTGAAATCTCATTAATATGTTTCCGTTCTGCGGTTCCGGTGAAATTAGAAGCTTGTCAGTTTAGGTAATCTAGATCTTTGCTTTGCAAAACTGGAGATTGTGTATACTATCAACTAACTGCATCTGTGTTCTAAAGGCTTATGTAGCCATATCACAATCTTTGCTACAATGATAGTAGTTATTCTTTGGAGTAGGTGAAGTTTGTAATCTTGATTGTCAATGGTGGAATAATTTGCCATCTGTCTGTTGTTTGTGCCATCTCAATGTGCACAATGATGATCCGACCTCTCCTCTTTAGTTACTTCTCACATTTTCAGTATTAAAAAGTTGGAACTTAAGCTTCACTGCATTTTTTCTGGTTTGTTATTAACTACTCTCAATATCACTCTGTGTATCTTTGTATGCATACTGCATTTCCCTGACCGGTTATTCTGTACAAAGCAATAGGGAATGTTTAAAAAGTGTGAAAGATACAGCCTTTTTGTGTTAATGTGGCAAGACATAATTTTCTTTTGAGTGATATAAATGCCTTCTGTTTTGGAAATAGGCAAAATAATGAAACAAATATCGCATGTTATATGACTGCAAAAAAATTCTTCTGTTAAATGTTTGAAGTTAATTTCAGGTTTGCTTGGCTTGGTTTCCATGCTTTTAATATCATTGCACAGCAAGCTGCATTTGGTATTTGCACTGATGGCATTGACAGCGGGAAGTGCTGGGGTAGCTATAGCAGATGTGACTGTTGATGCATGTGTAGCACAGAACAGCATTAGTCATCCTTCCCTTGCGGCTGACATGCAAAGCTTGTGTACTTTGACCTCTGCTATTGGAGCTCTAGTGGGATTCTCTATCAGTGGTGTTTTTGTTCACCTAATTGGCCCAAAGGTTGGCTGTCATTTAACTCCATTGTCAGTCTGCAATTATTCTTTATTTTGTTATTCATTCACTTAATTATATGTTAATGGCTTCTTCCCTCTTCTTTGGCAGGGGGTGTTTGGATTGCTGACCATCCCGGCTGCACTTGTTTTTTCAGTTGGGATTGTCCTTGCTGAACCCCATATGCCCAACTTTGCCTACAAAGAGGTATACTTTGGCTCTTGTTGAATCTTGGTTGATCTTACATTCAAATTGTAAATTCTCTTCTTGACACAGGTAAGCCAGAAGTTCCTTGATGCTGGTAAGGCTATGTGGACAACATTGAAATGCCCAGAGGTTTGGAGGCCATGCTTATATATGTACTTATCCTTTGCAGTGAGCTTGGATATAAATGAGGGATTGTTCTATTGGTACACAGACTCGAAGCAGGGGCCCTCTTTCTCCCAGGTATATGTTTCTGCACTCATATCCTTCAATCCAAAAAACAACCAAGTGTGTGTATTGATGCTTTTGGACTTTGCACTTGAGGAATAAATCATGACAAGGTCTTAAAAGAGTACAAAGTTTGCCTTGAGTTTAAAAGAATACAAAGTTACCGTACAAGGAATTTGACCCAAATCTTGGACGAGTTCGTCAATGTCAGGATGAAATTGAGCAGCTGAGCAGCAAAAGAGTAGGCTGTTTACAGAATTAAGGAGCTAAGTTAAATTAGCAGTTTCATGCTTTGAGAGCTTCTCAGAACCATTCACAGTATTCGGCATGTGAATAAATGATTTGTTTCTTGACTGTAGATTTTAAGTTAGAAGACTATTAAATGCATTTTCTCTTGATTGATTTAAAGAACTAAGTTACAGTTTAGTAAAAACTGGTGTTCATCTTCCTTGTGCAGGAAACTATGGGTTACATTTTCTCAATTGGTGCAGTTGGTGCCATCTTGGGGGCGATACTCTACCAAAACGTGCTGAAGGATCACCCTTTCCGAGACTTGCTGTTCTGGATTCAGTTGTTTTATGGTTTGGCAGGAATGCTAGATCTGATGTTGGTGCTGCGAGTAAACTTGAAATTCAGGATACCAGATTATCTCTTTGTTGTGATCGGTGAAGCTGTATCTCAAATGATTGCACGACTCAAATGGATGCCCCTCCTGGTACTGAGTGCAAAGCTTTGTCCTTCAGGTATTGAAGGCACCTTCTTTGCCTTGCTCATGTCAATCGATAATGTTGGACTTCTCTCGTCTTCATGGGGAGGAGGCTTGCTACTCCACATGTTGAATGTTACTCGGACAGAGTTTGATAATCTCTGGCTGGCAATACTGATCCGAAACATATTGAGACTTTCCCCACTTGGTATTCTGTTTTTGGTTCCCAGAGGTGATCCCAATTCTTCCATTCTTCCAACAGAAATGTTGAGTAGCAAAGATGAGACTGAAGCCGAAGAACCCAAGAACATTGAATTGGTCTCGCTTATTAACAGTGTTGATGGTAGATAACCAGTGCAAGAATCATTCACATTGCTAAATACTCCTGCCACACATTCATCTGGAAGAGAAACTCAACTTTTACACCTCATAGCTTCCTGCACGGATATTTTTGTAAAACCAAGATGAAATTGCTCGAATGAAGGAAATTATTTCCATTTATGCGCTTCTTTTAACCCTTTAAACTGTCATGTATGTCAAAGATGAATTTCCTACATCTGCGAGCATGATCATGTGTCCTGCTTGAAACTGAAAACTGAAAAGAAGAGTAACATTTGTCTGCAACATGAGAAAAAATAGTTGTCAGGAGCTACGAAATTCTCAACGTGGTAAATTATGAGAAAGTTGGGCTATTGCAAGTCGACATGTGTCCTGTTTGAATGGGCTGTCTCTGGGTTCTGCTTAGATGGGTTTGTCCTTTATCCTGGTCTTTTGTTCCTTGGGCTTGCAGAATTTGGTTCTTTAGTGGACCAGACAAGGTCCAATTGCAGTCAGTTGAAATAAGGAAAAAGAAGATAAGAAGGAAAAAGTGAGCGACGAGAGGAGGGGCGTTGGTTGGTCATGGTTGGGTGTGTAACCAAACAGGAAGGAAAGGGGAGAAGAGATTAGACCTTATTCCGGATTAGGGTTAACTCTTCACCATCTCACTATCACTAACTCTGGTTTTGTTAGGCGCCAAACTCTGCAATTCTTCTTCCCTCTCTCTCTCTTTCTTTTTCGGGGTAAATAAAACTTCTTTAACCTTTGTCACCTTCCTATTTATATATACTTATATGAAGTTTTCTGGGTTTCATTATTAAAGGGGATTTCTTTTTGGATATTTGGGAAATATATGTTCTGTTATTTGTTTCAAAAGATTGATCTTTGGAGCCCATTTTTGAATTTTGTGATTCTGAAAGTGAATTTCTAACTCTTTCGTTCAAATTGTGCTTCTGTTTTTTACTGAATTTGGGTACAAGAATTTTGGGTTTTTGTTTTTACGTTTCCCCATTTTGGTTTCTTCTTGAAGTTTGAAACTTTGGAGTTGACAGAATTGTAACATTGGATATTGATTCATTGAAACTGAATTTTGATTAATCTGTTAATGTTTTTCCTTTTCAGGAGCCCTTTTTGTGTATAGAGTGTGTGTTGAACTGAATGCTTGTTTACTTCTATTTCAAGTGTAATGCTCAGTTTTCCCTTTTGTTGCTTGGAAAAATGTGCAACAGGAATACTAGGAATAGAGAGATGGGTAGCCAAATCCCTGGAACTAACGATCGTACGAGGACATATTGGACGCCTACAATGGAACGGTATTTCATTGATCTTATGCTGGAGCAGATGCATAGAGGGAATAGGATTGGGCATACATTCAGCAAACAAGCCTGGACAGACATGCTTACCGTGTTCAATGCAAAATTTGGATCACAGTATGACAAAGATGTCTTAAAAAGTCGTTATACAAACTTATGGAAGCAATTCAACGATGTAAAGAATTTACTTGGTCAAAGTGGGTTTTCTTGGGATGAATCTCGACAAATGGTGGTAGCTGATGATTATGTCTGGAATGCCTACATCAAGGTGTGGCACCTTCCGCTATTCGCTTGTATTAGATACTTGTCCGCATTCATTATAGTAAAATATTTGTAAGGTACATGCAGGCTCACCCAGATGCACGATCTTACAAGACGAAAGCAGTGCTGAATTTCAGTGATTTGTGCTTGATATATGGGTATACAACTGCAGATGGAAGATATAGTCGATCTAGTCATGATTTGGACTTTGATGATGAAGTCCAGGGGGTAAATATGGGTGTGTATCAGTTTTATTTCATAAGCCTCAACTGTGATTGTACCTATGGTTTCAACTGAAAAGTATGTGCTTCATATTGTAGGCCACTGTGGTTCTGGTTATGGTGGGTAATGCTTCCTTTCTATGAATAAAAGAGAAGAATGAGGAGAGAAAACTAAGGAAATAGTAGATGTTCTATGTTTTTTGACTGGATCAGGAAGTAGAAGGAACTCGGTCCTTGAAGTTGGGCAAAAGAGTTCATTGACTATTTGCGAAGTTGTAAATGATCCCAAGTCACTTTTTGTGCAAACATTCAGCAATTAATCATTAAGTCTCTTCCCATAAGTAAGAAATATGCCACTAAGTTGCAATTTCTCATAAGCTAAGCTAAACTACTTCAGTGTTTGTATTTAGTTTGCCTTTTTTTTCCTTGGAAAGACTCTTCTTAATACTTTGTGGTAAAAATGACCCTGGTGAACAAATATGTCTTGGTTGTGGGAAAAGCAAATTCTGAATCTGTTATTTGACTACTCTCTTCATTTTTTAATATATATAAATGATTTATATGCTAACATAAGATAAATTCTTTCACTTACATGTTCCCCATTTTTAGGTGATGGAATGGGTAGTCTTCCCTCCACCAATAATGAGCGTCCAAGAACTGAATGGAATGCAGACATGGACCAATATTTTATTGAGCTTATGCTTGACCAAGTAGGAAGAGGCAATAAGGTTGATAATACATTCAACAAGCAAGCATGGACAGACATGCTTGCTTTATTTAATGCAAAATTCGGTCCTCAACATGGCAAGAGGGTTTTAAGACATAGATACAAGAAACTGTGGAAGTACTACGGTGATGTGACAGTTATTCTGAAACAGAATGGCTTTTCCTGGGACGAAACACAGCTAATGATCACGGCTGATAATGATGTTTGGGATGCTTATATTAAGGTATGGGTTTCTGCATTTATCTCATTAGCACATTACCTGCATATGCATAATATATTAATAATAATTGATAACTAAATGTAGGCACATCCTCATGCGCGAACATATAGAATGAAAACCTTGCCAAACTACAATGATTTGGTCTTAATATATGGTGAAGCAATTGATGAAGGAAATGTGAATAATGTGCCCCAGGAATATGACATCTCCAGAGCAACTGCTGGTGAGTACCAACTTTCTAACAGTAATTAAATTCACAATGTACATACACAATTGTATCTAGAGTCTGCTAGGGGAGTGATAATATGGCAACTGGAGATAAGGGAAGCTCATCAACATACTAATTTTATTGTTTTCAATTTATTTTATTTTGGACTATGAGAACCATGATAAGTTCATTAATCAACAATGAAAATCTGAGTTGCAGTGTTCACTAATGCCTTGGTCTCTCAAACATAAATCAATTCTTATCTTCCTTTTTCTGACCTGCTAGATTAGAAACTGAAGTTATGAATTAATGGTGCAATGCATTTAGGTAAATGCCACAATGTGATTGCCAGCATAGTTCATACATGAGATCCCAAGATTCTATTTTTTTTTTCTTTTGGCCAGCGTTTTCTCCCTAAGTTATATCTTTTAATTTACAGGTGAAGGGAAGAAAAGTGTGAATCCTGCTGGTGATCGTACAAGGACATTTTGGACACCACCAATGGATCGATATCTCATTGATTTGTTGCTGGACCAGGTCCATAGAGGGAATAAACTTGGACAGACATTCATAACACAGGCTTGGATTGACATGGTTGCATCATTTAATGTCAAATTTGGATCTCACTATGATAAAGATGTTCTCAAGAATCGATACAAACATTTAAGGAGGCTGTACAATGACATAAAGATTCTTCTTGAGCAGAGTGGGTTCTCATGGGATGAAGCGAGGGATATGATATCAGCTGAGGATAGCATTTGGGATGCTTATATCAAGGTGATTTCTTTTCCTTTCTTATTGACAACAGAGTTTTAGTGCGGCTTCTTACATGAAATACATGCAGTTACATCCAGATGCTCGATCATACAGAGTTAAAACTGTGCCAAGCTATCATAAATTGTGTGTAATATTTGGACAAGAAAGTTGTGATGGAAGATACAACAGATTGGCTCAAAATGTAGGCACTGATGGCGATGTAACTGTTTTAATGACCAGTTATGGTACGTATCATCTCTTGTGCTGGTTTAATAAAATGCTATAGTGGATGAGAGAAGTGTTGTCTAATAATAGTTTTTGTATGGTAAATATGGTGTGGTAATGAAAATTGAGTTGTCAAAAGAAATTAAATCATATTGGAAATAGTGAAGCTAAGACTTCCCTTTTCATTTTTTGTTTGTTGGTTAGCATTTTCTTTTTCCTAAACTAGGAGGTAGCATATTTTCTAACAGATAGATTAGCCCAATGAGCTTTGAAAGATAATAAAGGATGGAATGCAATAGGAACTAAAGCATTCATGTATCTTTTGTATATTCATGTTCTCTCATCGTGCAGGTAATGAAGAAAATGACCATTTTCCCATCAGTATTCATCACCTTGGAATTGAATGGACAGCCCCAATGGACCGGTTTTTTATTGACCTTCTGTTAGAACAGGTTCAAGAAGGAAACAAGATAGATCGCGCATTCAATGAACAGGCATGGATTCATATGGTTGAATCATTCAATGAAAATTTTGCTCTTCTATTGAACAAGAACATATTAGAAAATCGGTACATCTGCTTGATGAAACAATATGATGACATTAGTGATCTTCTCAATCATAGTGGGTTTGTTTGGGATGAAGCTAAGCAAATGGTTGTAGCAAACAATGATGTTTGGGAAGTTTACATTAAGGTGTGTTCATTACTCATTTGCTTTATTGTATATGCCATGACTTTCCTTTTGATCTTCCAATCATTGCATAACATCATGTGGTTGGAAGAGACTGCATACCCCATTAAAAGGGTTAGCAGTTGATATTCTTCTAAGTTATTTTTAGTATTATCAGTAGCATGCTGTTTACGTGTAAGGTCTTACAGGAACACCCCGATGCAGTCTCTTACAAGGATAAATTCTTGGGCAGTTATAGTGATTTGTGCAAGATTTTCAAAGATGATGTATTAGATGAAAGACCCAGTAGTCAGGTTCTAGGGGTGGAAACTGACCATAGTGCGCCAGGAGTTATTTTGGACAGAGCACCTGCAAACTTACAAACTCAAGGTGGGGACTTTCATTTATCCTATCAACACAGAAAGCGATCAACTGCAACACCAGACATAGGACGAGCAAGCAAGGCGCCAAGGACCAATCAGGGGATGCAGAAGATGCTTTCCAAGATGGCTGGTGCAGTCACAAGATTAGCAAGTCAGAAAGGAAATAAGAACTATTCAATAATAGAAGGTGCGGTTGACGCACTTCAGGCTATCCCGGACATAGATGATGAGCTTCTGTTGGATGCTTGTGATCTGCTAGAAGATGAGAAAAAAGCAAAAACTTTTTTGGCATTGGATTTTTCATTGCGAAAGAAGTGGTTGCTAAGAAAACTTCGATCATAGCAGCAGCCTTTCCTGTGTTTCGATTCTGAGAATTTTGATACATCCTTTCCCTTTCCTAGTTGAGTAGATTATTTATTCCTAGCTCTGCAAGGACCCTGAGTTCTTGTCCTTGCCTGATATGCATGGAGGCAAGGTTTTCGAAACCTGGTCCCAAATTTTGTAGCTTATGTCTATAATGATAACGTGCAGCTTTATAGGATGATTTTTGCCCCCACTTAAAACTAGTAGCATTACTCTTTTGATTGTAACCGGTTACTGAAAGAAATCAAGTTTTCGGGTTTGATCATATGACATGTCTTTGGTTGGTTAACTTGAAGGTAGCTGTGTAGGATGGATAGTGACGAACACCCTTCTTTTATTACACACTACCAAGGGGCACAGAACTGGTGATGCTGGTCAAAATCCATGCTGACAGCAAGAGACACCATCGACAAATAATTCTTAACACTAAACATAGATAAAGGGTATTTTAATTGATTTTTTTAGCTTCATATGCTCTCTTGGTAATACGAACTAATCAATGTTGAACCTTTATGATCTTCCTTAAAAATTATTTTAATGTTGCTGAAGGTTTTTTTTTATCCTTTTTCTCTGCAAAATGCAATAATAATCAAAGCATCAAAGAGAACCATTAAATTATAAAGCAAGGGAAATAAAAATACATTTTGCTACAATATGGTTCAACAAGAACCAGATTTAATCTCATAGGCTCCCACAAATGGAATTTCTGCACTTTAGCATTGTTTGTAACCGATTTTCGAATGGCAGATGTGCTGCAGCCTCCAAACACAAACCAAGGCACCTATTCATCTCGAACCAGACTACCGAGATGAGAAACCAACCGGGTCAAGAATAGCCCATAAGCAATGCTCGAAAAGAAAGCGGGGGTAAGGTATGCCACAAACTAAAAAACCTCATTTTATTCGCCTCCTCCTATCCCTATCTCTCTCTCTGCCTCTATCCCTATCGTGATCATCCCTTTCTCTGCTTCCGCTCTTTTCCCGACGGTCTCGCTCTCTATCTCTCCCCCTATCACTTTCCAGATCATGAGATCTATCTCTATCTCTATCTCTATCCCTGTGCTTTTCACGGTCATTAACTGAATCGTTTTCTCTATCCCTGTCTCTGTTTGATGATTTCCGTGGAGGGCTCTCACTTCGGCTCTGACTGCGATGCCGCTTTCTTGAAGAATCATGCGCATCATCTCGCCTTTCTCTCCTCTCTGACGATGTTCTTTCTGCAATTTCAATTATGTATAAACTATTAAGATGCACCTACATAATTATGTCTTTCAAAGTATCAGTATCTTGTCAGCCTGCAAAATAACTTACTTCTTCCTGAAATATCTTCACTAGAATCTGATAAACCATAATCAGATTCTAGCCGTTTCCGATGAGCTGCAACCCTTCTCTCAATATCCTCAGCACTTTTAATTCCCCGCTCCTCAAGGGATTCTCGATATTCTATCAAATCAACCTCCAGACGTCTCAACTTTTGCCTGTGGTAATATAAACACAATGAAGCAACAATAAATTAATGAGTGCATGAACAAATGCTGCCACATAGAGGACTTGATAAGAACAATGTCTCAACTTTTGCCTGTGGTAATATAAACACAATGAAGCAACAATAAATTAATAAGTGCATGAACAAATGCTGCCACATAGAGGACTTGATAAGAACAATGT
>NW_018397256.1:13292622-13401659 GCF_002168275.2 Theobroma umbraticum | reverse complement strand
TACAATAAAGGCTCAGGGAACATACCTTGCATTTCATCTTTTGCAGCTTGTCCATCAGCTCTATTCATGAAAGCCACAAAGCCACAATTTCTTTGCCGTCTCCGCTCCTCCTCTGTCCTAGGCCACATAATCTTCACACTAGCAATAGGCCCAAATCTTCCAAAAGTTCGCAGAAGAAAATTTTCATCAACCTAGATGTAAAAGAACACTATAGTTAGAAAAAAAATGAATAACAACTACTAAGCCACAAATGGGTAAAGCAGATTAAAAGCAACAATTTAAAAACAACAAAGATACCTTTGGTGACAGATTTCCAACATAGAGATTTGTCGTTTGTGGATCACCATCATCAAATGATCCAGGCAGTTTTCCACTCGGATCAAAATCATCAGGCAGTTCATCAAACCGACTGGATGGCTGGGAAAGGAACAGCCAAAGGTTAAGAAGCAAAATTCAGATAAAATGTCATACAAGATAGAGATGCTACATGACAAAATGAAAAATACTCAGATTACTCATAAATCCCCATAAATCTAAGAGCAAGAAACAAAGGGGGGAAGGGGGAAAGGGGAAAGATAGATGAACTATTGATGCAATTAGACCCTATTATTGAATAACAAATTGAATCCCGCTGAAACACTTACAGCAGAACTGTCAGTATGACGCCCATCACGCCAATGTTCACGTTCCTGATTTCTCCTCTCCCTCATCTCTTGTTCATGCTTCAGCTCCTCCATAAAATTATCAATGTTTCGAGACTTTCCCTTCTCTTTCTCCTTCAGCCTTTCCTCCTCCTTCTACAAACGACATTTTTAAAGGTTAGAATGTGAATATCAAAAACTGAAAACTCAGTTGCAAATGATATAATTATAGACATGTGCCATAATTTCATTAACAAAATTCACCTTCTTCTCAGATTCCTTTCCCTTGGCTGCCATAGGAGGTGGTATGAAAGATGGAACATACCTGCAGAAATAATTTGAAAGATAAAATTCCACTTCACAGAAATACTCGCTTAACGGTTCCACTCATTCTTTAGCAGAACGTCATCGCTTTTATTCATCAATGAACTTTAAAGGGGACTTTCTAGATTAACCATTATTAAATGTTTTATGTGACACCGACGCATACTAATCTAGTTCTTAGATTTCGTTAGTGGACTTATTTTTAGCTAAAATTTTATTGTTTGGATGTAAGCATGCTTGAATAGCCTCCTTCAAGGAATCCAATTAAAAGCATTTTAATAGCATTTGGTAGTAGGCAGATGAAATTCGAGGTATCCAAATTAGATCTCAAATAAGCTTCATTCTTTTATGAACAGTTTAAATTTGCTAAAATGCAGTTGTAACTGCACAAACTGAAATTATTACCAAATCCTAAAAAATTTAAACTTTCCAAAATGTTAATAATATTAAATGGAAGGCCAGTGACATATTTAAAAAATGGAAGGAAAACCAGCATGCCAGAAAAAAAAAATAGAAAGGTTGGCTACTTCCCTTCAAAAGCCAATATAACATGAAATAAGGTTATCTAACCAACTTAGAAATTCCACAAGTAAAGAAAATCTTTCGTGCAACTAACCCCACTAGTTTGGAGTTTAATTGAGTTGAAGGCCTTCCCGACCTCAAGTCAATGACACAACTCCCACTTATTTCCATCTAACACAATGATTACTACCATAAATTTAATCTACAGTTCTATCTTTTGCACTTATCTGAGCCTTAAAGTTCAAACATAACAACAGGGTGGACTGAAATGATGACATGAAGGTACAACATGATATATTGTCAATTGTAAGAGATTTAATGACCAAAATTTAACCATTCATTTGATTTGATCTTTAAGAAATAAAAAGAATGACTGCTGTAATAATTTTTTTCCTTGTTAACTTTAATTACTATATTGCAGCTTGTCAACTGGATATGGAACAGTCTCAAATTCCTCCTACACTATTCCAGAAACCAACATTTGATTAACTTGCCACAGAGTTTTCATTCAAAATGCAGATTAGAACATCTAAGTAAGCTAAATATGCAACAATTCCACAATGGAGTGGCAGAAAAGAGTTTTCATTCAGAAGATTATAAACAAGAAATATAATGCTTCAAATAACTAGTACTTATTTCTTTTTCTAAAGTAGAATAGCACTCCCACTGATAGAATCTTTTCAAATCTAATGGCATGCATGTTGCAACGAACTGCTATATGAAAATTTTTTTTCATGAAACTTTAGAAGCCTTTAAAAATACAAGGCTAGAATGAGAATATCACTATTATCACCATGTAATTTTCTATTTATGATGCCTTACCAAAACAGCATTAGCATTGCAGCATGGTTAATCAAAAGCAATTATTTACCTACTTCCCTTCTTTGGAACAGACACCCCATCTTTGGACTTTTCACCTGCCATCCGCGAATGAATAAAAAAGGCCCATGTTTTTATTAATGTGTCCTCATGATATAATAGAAAAATCATTCTACTAATCCATAGTGCAAAACAAAAACTTTGACACTTAAAAACTGAGACAAATATATTAAAATCAATACTGAAAACACAAATGTTGAGTCCCCAAATCAGACTGACCTTCAGAATCGGACTTCGATCTCTCATTGGGATTGATTGTTCCACCACGAACAAATGCCTTCGACCCTGGAGCATTATCTCCCTGAAATGACGCCACAAACTCCTCATACAATCGAGCTGTTTCATCCTCCGCCCTCTGATTACAAAAAAAGGCCAAAAACCAAAGTTATATTTTAGCTCAATCGAGTTAATCAAACTGTATAAAGAAGCTGGAAATCCTAAAAGTAAACCAATTTAATTAAAATTTTTGAGCTTTGTAGCTAAATGAACTCGCCATACCTTCTTCTTGGCTTCTTCCTCTTCTCTGTGCTTCTGGAAAGGGGTTTTCTTGCGCGTGATTGAAAATGAACTCATCTTCAAATGAATGAATCAAACATTCAAAACCCTAATCATTTAACCGCATAAAACATATCAATTTACACGCCCCCCATCAAACTGATCAGTCCCTAATATACGGTAAAAAAAACCCTAGCAAATTAGAGCTCCCAGCGGGAGGGCAAGAGAAGAAGGCGTGGAACCATACCTGACCAAATCGAAGGTTTTGTGAGGTTAAGAGGATCGAATCTTAGGCTGGGGTCAGAGAGAAAAGGTAGGGAAATTAAAAACAGATGAAATTAAGCTCGTCAGTGTATAGTCATTTATTTACTTCCAACATATAAAAAGTTTTGGGCTTTTTACGTTCGCAGCCAAAGCGTATATTAGAATTGAGAACGCCAGTGGTTAAACGCTAGCATTGGAAGTCTGAAGTAAACCCTAATGATTAATGACTTCTTTACCAAAAGTAGATTTGAGGTTAAATTGATTGAATTTGATTAATTAAATTTATTTTTTTATTTTAACATTAATAGATTAAAATGAATAATTTATTCTATTATTTTGATTAATTTTCTATATTTCAATTTTATAATAAAATCAATAAAAAAACAGTTATTATTAATATATATTTTTAAATAAATATTATATATTATTAATATTTTTAAAATATATATCTCTAAATCAACCTATATAAATCAATTTCGATCATATTTCATCTTTTAATATAATTTGATCGATTTCGATTACCACTTTAAAAAGTTCAATAAATTCAATTTTTAAAATTTTAAAATAAAACTTATAAAATACTCATTTTTAATAACAAAAATGAAGAATAGATAGACAAAGATAATCCGAAGGGACTATTATTTTTATATTTCTACACAATGAAACTTCAACTATTATTTTGTTAACAAAATTATCCCCATTTTTTTTGAAGGGATTACTACACTAAATCTCAATTTAAAACAATATGCCTTTTAATCGCTTAACCTCGAAATAGAAACAAATTTTTGAAGGTTCCAGCCAAAACCAATTAAAGTCTTGACTTCACAGAGAAAACGACCAAATTTTTCCAAAATTGACTGGTTTCCAGCCTTCAAGCATAACAGAGAGACACAGCAGGGGAGAAAGAAAACAGCAGCTCTAGTAGAAAACATGTAGCTATGACACATTTCCTATCAACATTCAAACCCGATGCGATACGCATGTAAAACAATGACCACTATATTAGAATTGGCATAGCAGAATCAGATATCACAGCTCGACAAACCAACCCTAACAATCATCCAAATGCTAGGTTAGATGAGATACTCACGAGTTTTCAACCAGGCAACCAAATATTATATGATTATACAAGGTAAACAGACAAGAAGAGTATTTTTGCTTAGAGTACAACATCGACCACACAACACCTTTGCTATGCATCTGAAACTCGGACGAAAGCTAGAATGGTTATCAAATATATGTGCACAGTGAGGGAACAAAGAGCACAAATTATCAGATGAGGTCTTCTGCACCTGATACACATTCTCTTTCTATTAAATTCAATTTCACTGAAAATTTAGCATAAGAGGATTTAATGCGCCAACTTCTTGAGGTGCTGAAATACTTTCTGTTTGATCCATTGTCTGTCATAGGGCAAAAAAGCTTGAATAGTGTGATCATAGCTGCAAGCCAGAAATAGATGATACAATTAGTTACCCCACAGAAGGAATAATAACATGGATGCATACAACATAACCCCCTACCCCCTCCCCAGAAAAGAAAGATATTATCTCCCATATAAGTAAAGCCACGCTCATCCTTTAATGCATGATTGATTGGACCATCTCAGTTCTTGTCTTAGAGCATCTAAGCAATACAGAGTCTGTCCATCACCCACATTCATTTCCTTGGGCCTTGATAGTCCTCAGTATGACTCTGCCTTCTGCCTTAAGAAATAAGGCATATCTATTGTTATAAGTTGGACAAAACTCATTCACGAACACATCTGAGTTTCAGCAGAAAAAGAAATTATCCATCGTAACTCATGGACTGAAAACACATACTTATTTGTTGGGGTCAGTTTGACATGAGAAATTCATGCCTTTGATAGTTTTTGTGACACTTGATTGACACGTGACTCGGTAAACATGCAATATAACATACAATACATGGAATGGTCCAAGAAAAAGGTGGAGGAAGAGAGAGAGTCATACACGAGGGCACTCATATCTGCAAGGCCATCAATAAAATTGTAAAGATCACCAATGTCATATGTGATGTTTCGAGTTGCTGGATTTAGCTCCTTAAGTTTCCTTTCATATAGCCCACATATCCCTGCACATGGCAAATGGCACATACCGTTAAAATTGTTAAATCTTTCAAACAATGGAAAGGAAGAAGAGAGGGGATTCCATCCGGTGCATCATGTTGAAACCACACTGATTCATTTTCTCTTAATGCAACACAGAAATATAAACAATTTTGGACATACATTCTTGAGGGAGAAAAGACATACACAAAATCAAATCTAAAAATCATTTTCAACAACACAAGCCAACTCCCAAAAGGTACAGTCCACTGCCTGACATAGAAGCTGTTTTCAAGAACACTAATGCAATAGGAAGTTTATAAAATGTATGAAATGTATGATGTATCCTATCATAAAGCTCCATTTTGATTGCTTTGCTATCCACCTCTAAACCCCAATTGTAGAAACAAACCATTAGCCAAGAGGTACCTCAACACTTCCATAAAACTAAAGGCTTTGCAACAAGAGGTAAACACCAAGAGCAAGCATAAAACTGATCTATTCAAAGCTATTATCTTCGTCTGATCATCCTCCTCTTGAAATCCCAGAAAACAGTTTAGATGACATGACTAGCTACCTTTTAACACAAAAGATAATAAAAGCAACTGTAACAAAAAGCATACCATCCATAGCTTGACTGATGGAATCATAATCCATAAACGTTCTAGTTGCTCTGTTCTGCGAAGTTTGCATCAAAACAATGGTGTGCCTGTTTGCCTAAATTATCACAAAAAAGGAAAAAGGGGATCAAAAAACGCACAACGAACCATATCAATCCAATAAAAAAACTGAAATAGGTTCCAGCGTCATTCACACGCCAGCAAGAATCAAATCAATGAACAATCAATTCCTACCAAAAAAAAAAAAGAAATCTTAAATCGTGAAATAATAATTAAAAAAATAACAGAGATTTGAGAACCCAGTGCCCTGGTTTCGTACTAAAAGGCGCGAGTAACATTTGAAGAAACCCTAGGTTCAGGGAGATTAAAAAAGGTGAGATTTTACAAGCAAAATCAGCTTAATCAGGAAAGGAAATGAACGAAGGAAGACCAAAAAAAAAAGGAAAAAGAGAAAGAGGAATTACCATGTGATTCGATGTTGGGAGTAGAACTGAGATGAGAGAGAGAGAGAGAGAGAGGGAAGAAAGAGAGAATCTGCTGCCCAAAAGTGATTAGAAACCAAAAGATGGAAGCCTCCCAGAGACGAAGATCAAAAACATAAAAATAAATTTTAAGGTAAATAATTGGTGTTCTGCCACGTCGTCTGAATGGTTGACCCAGACTTTGTAAATGTTATTGTGGTCATGAAGTCATTTTGAGCACCTATCCGTAAACGTTAAACGAGATTTTGAGTCTTAAAATTATTATATTTCGTGTTTTAAATGCATTAAAATCGTACATAATACATTTAGTACGATCAATTTATATAATATGATATATTTATTTTTTATAATATTTATTTAAATAAATTAATCATGTTTACATAAGTTTATTTTATTATAATTATATGGTATTATGTAAAATTTATTTAATAAAAATATTAATCATATCATACTTATATAATATATGAATAATTAATGTACTTGTGTATATTTAAAAACTTTATTCTTTAATTAATTGTATCGTATTTATATTTATTTGTTCGGCACAGAACTTTCCCCTGGAGAATGGGGAAGCCAGCCATCAACTTTGGCAGTGAACCCTCAGGAAGGGAATAGGAAAAATCCTGAACGATCCCTCTTGACATCTGAGTATGAATGCAATCGTCAGGTTGAGCTTGAGAACCATGAACCTGGGGGTGTCATCCAGGTTCATTCTTTACCGGTCCAGGCTCTATTTTATATAAACATGTAAAAGCACAGCTAGATTTCATCTATTTCGTTCTTAGAGACAAGTTCCAAGCCCTCATCATCTGCTGTTACAGTTGAATTGTTTGTCAGAATATCTGGGGGGATCAAAGCATCTGATTGATCAGCCTTGGGGACGAGAAAAATTAGACCCAGAGTTGCAAATCTCAGGGTGTTTCTAATGAGAACAACCAACCACAGGTTTGTAAAATCAGTCCTGGTGACATGCAACGTGTGAAGAACAATCCCTCCGGCCCATTTGGATGTCAGGGAACCGAGGCTGTCAATGCACATTAGCAGTGCAAAAAATGTGCCTTCAATGCCTAGAGGGCAAAGCCTGGTGCTTAATACAATCATAGGAATCCACCTTATTCTGCTGATAATTCGTGAGACACATTCTTCCATGATGACAAAGAAGTAATCTGGGATTCCGAGGACTAAGTTCCATCGAAGGATGAAGATCAGATCTAGCATCCCAGATGTGCCATAAAGGAGTTGAGCGAAAAAGAGTAGGTTTCTGAATGGAATGTCTTTTAGTGTCTTGTGATAGATCAGGACCCCCACCATTGAAGCCATTGCACCAATTGCATAGATGACCCCAACAAATTCCTGCACTTAAGAAAGATTGCATAAGAAGAAATGTGAAAGGGATATGGTAGAGTACTCTACTGTTTTAACTGGGATAATGAGAAACCTGAGAGAATGCAGGACCAGCTTTCGGATCAGTGTACCAATAAAACTGCCCTTCATGAGTACTTATACTCAGAGCCAAAGAGAGGTACATGTACAGCGACGGCTTCCACACCTGAGGGAACTTGATTGTCTGATACATCCCCCTCAGGGCACCTCCTAAGGTTTCCATTGCCTGTATAAGCATCCACACAACATAGATGCGTTAAGAAGTGGGAAATAGTATATATTAGCATAGAGTTCGGAAGATTACAAGTATTCATCACTTCTCAAAGGAATGTTCAGGTTTTCTTTTCCCATCTTTGACAGAGTTTAAGTTGTTCAAGTTGAACAGAACTTTTAAGCTTTAATGGCTCGAGTTGCCATTGACAGATAACCCTCTTCTCCTCATGTTATAGATATCAGCATAGTTATAGACGAGATGTGTAAACTATAGAGACTGAAGCTGATATCAATTCCTTCATTATAAAAAAAGGCGTTTTGCACATGGAACAGGATTATAAGGCAAGGGACTTGATGTTGATATCTGAACTTTTAAGAAATGCTAGTTGCTGAATGATAACATACCTTCAACAGATTAAATTATAAGTTAACATAAAGAAGTTGATTTTTCTTTGAAAAAACAACGAGAATATCGTCATTACACTTTCAAACATAAACATGAGAAGTTCTTGGTTATAGTCTACACTTATATTAACGTAATGTGGAGTGGTTAGCTGTTCAACCACCAGTCCCCAGCATAGGAAGCATAGTCCCCAGCCGAACCCTCCCCTTTTCATTAAAAAAATGAAAAGCTGCAGTATGTTCTACTGGAGTTTTCAAAACCTTGCAGGATAACTGTGAGTTTCATAATTTAGACCAACATTTTTTTTTTGTCTCTTGATCAACTGAGGATAAAGTTTGCAGATCTTACATCTGCACTGACATAATCCATTTGCTTCAGTCCTTGTTAAATGAAGTGAGAAGGAAAGCAAATCTTTCTAGGGATGGAAAATTTGTAGAATTTACCAACCATGATCTAGATTGGTTTGATTGATATCCTAATTGTTAAGCCAACAATTACATCTTTCACTAATTCTTAGAATCCAAAGAAGATGGATCCTGAAGCAGGCAGTTTCCATGGCGTAATAAAAGATATGGCTCTAATGTTTTACCAAACTGCAGCAACATAGCATTTGCAGGAGAATTTATATGGAAAGAAGAAAAAATCTAACCTTGTGTTTCTCAGAGTGAAGGCTGGTAGATCTCATTTCATAGATTACAAAGCCCAACACTGTGATAAAAACTGGTGGGATTGCCAAAAGAATTAAAGCTCCCTGCAGCAATTATATATGTTAAGAAAGAGGGACAGAGAATTTAGATACCACGCTAGGAGTTGATACAGAAGAATCTCAACATGGTTACAACTTTTGGTTTCACTAAAGAATATAATCAAAGGTTGAAATGATCAGTGCTTAGCGAAAACTGACAATTTCTGAGGTCAAAGGCCAGTGCTTCTGGCCATTTTTCTCAATCTGCAGCCACCTTCATTCAGTCCTGAATCGTGGCTTCTAATTTTTCAAATTGCAATGGTACAGATATCAGACACCTATTAAGTTCAAAAAAATAGAGAAAAGAAGCTAACCTGAGCTCCGAGATGGTGAACAAAAAACCCACTGGTGGAGTAACCAATTAAAGCCCCGGCAGAGGAGCAAAATCCACAAAGGCTTTGCATATCCGGAGCCAAAGATCGGACCTTAATGCTATTACTTGCAATACACGCATCAATTGTCACATCTGCTATTGCCATGCCTGCTGCAACCCCTATCAAGCAACCCAATGCCAAAGCAGCGGGCAAGTTACCGAAAAGAGCAACCATAAACGCAGAGGCACCCCCAACAACTCCAGCAACCACAAAGTATGGTCTTCTTCTATAGCCTTTTATTGGAAAAACATCAGTGAACAGACCCCAGACAGGTTTCATAATCCATGGAATGTAGTATAGGCCTATGTAAAGTTGCACCACAGAGGGCTGGACTTTCTGAACGTCTTTCCAGTAGTAGTCCGTGACTACTTTGAAGAAAGAGCCGGAGAAGCCTTGGCTGAGGCCATAGACGAGGACTATGCCAAAAATGAAAGTTGGGTTTAGCTGGGAAGATAGCATTTGTAGCCATTGAAAGGGCTCAAGAAAGACTGAGAAAATATTGCCTTGGTTTGAATTGCAGGCTGGTTGTTGGGAAGTACTCGAGAAAGACTCTTCGACGAGTTCCTCTTTCTCTGAGGAATCCATGTTTAAGGTTTTAAAGGAGCATGGATCTGCAAATGGCGCTATAGATCAAAGGAGATCACAGACAAGGAAACGTTGACTGCAGGATCTTATAAATCCATGACCTACCCCAGGTATGCCATACGAAGATTATATTATTGCTTAATAAAGGAAAAGATACGGCGTCCTATCCCCCCAAAAGAGACAGATATGGTGGAAAAGGCTAGGCATGGCCATCGTTGACTACTAAACCTCTGGGGTCTTGGCTCCGGCCATGTTCCATTATTGGTTGATATAAAATATTACTACTATCGTTCCCTTGGAGGAGTGTCCTTTTTCTACACCCTCGATCTCGGAGTGGTTAGCTTTCACGATAACTTCTCCCTTTTACATTCCAAAGTCCAACCTCGGAGTGTAATAATATACTAATTCGTCTCGGAACTTGACATTGGAAAGAAGCGCAGCCCTTGAATGTCACATGTTTGAGGTCTTTTATATATATATATATATATATTAAGGGAGAATGGGAAATGCAGGAGCTGGGGCAGGCTAGAACGCCAGCCTTGCGGGAAAGGAGGTAGGCGAACCAGCTGGGCCAAGCCCCAGGCCGCAACGTTTGAAGTCATTCCATATGATTATGACTTTTGGCGAGTTCATCCTGACAAACTGGTGCAAGTTGACTTCAACCAAATTAATAAAATCGTCAAGTATTTAACTGAATTATTAAACACGTCAAGCTTGTTTGTTCTATCTGCTTTGAGTAAATAAAAAAATGGGGAAAAACAGGAACGAGCTCGTCCACTCCCACCCATTTAAGGAGGTCAAGTGACCAATAAACCAAGCCATGTCATCCGATTAGTTGCAAAACTTGGTAGTTGATAAAGTGACTAAACTCCTGAATATGATCAACTTTCTAATTAGAGTTTTAATTTTCGAATCCACACTGCACCAGAAATCTTTTCTGCAACTCTATACATGAAGTAAATAAGATCACTTGCGATAATGGTTAAGCAGAAATTTGAACAAGTAGGGCAAACTAAATGCATATCATGTCTGATGATGGAAAAGAAAAACAAAAGTACACATTGATGTATCAGAACTATAGAGCAGAAAAAGGCATTCCATTTTCATTTACTGATTGTGAAATTTACACCTATCTACTTCATTTCTGACGCTAGCAGACGAGGGGATGCATGTTGCTGAGGTTCAAGACTCATGCCCCAAGGAGCTTCTGAATGTCCTTCTGCACCACAGAATAAATTTAGTTCGTTAAATAGATACAGATACTTCTTTCTTAATGTATTACTCAGGATTAGTGTAGCACTTCCTTTAATATAACCAAGTCATAACACAGTCATATGTTTTGAACTTGTGCCCTTGAACAACAATGTACGCATATCAATTGCACTGAGTGTGAGCAAGTGTATCGGCAATGAAAGTGGATCGAGGTGCAAATAGGCAAAGTCCAGAACAAACTACTTCCAATGTGAGGCAAAGCAATAGATAAAATCAATGCAGAAAAGCAGCAAGTTCCATTCATAGGGTGCTATCACTCAACAATGATTCTACTACTGAATTCGTCATCCAATTCATAAAATTCAAAGGAATTGGTTTTCATTATCTTATAGCAGCTTTTAAATTTCACCAGCAACACCAACTACGGTACCTGCCAAAGATGGTAAGATATAATTGTTCTGACTACCATATCAGACTAGAAAGTTTTTTATAGAACTGGCATTCAAATGAGCAGAAATAAAACGCATTGAATTTAGTTGCAGAATTTTGCTCTAGAACCCATTTTCTCAACATATCCACCACAGGACAGGAGGGAAGAGTTATTCATGTCAACTGCAAAAACTGGCTGTTCTATTAAAGAATTACATGCCTTAACACTGATCTTCAATCACAAGCATTAACATATCTCATTGCTATTATGTCATGAAAAATTCAATTCCTATGAGATTAACTGGACTGGTAAGAGAACCAGAAGAGCGGTAAATACATACCTCAATTTGGAAAGGCGATATTGTTGGTGGATACCTCTCGACAACTTTGCCATTTTTGTCCACCAAGAACTTCTCAAAATTCCACTTGACCAGGTCACCGAAAAATCCACCTGCACTTGACTTCAGGAATTGGTAAACGGGAGCTGTGTTGGGTCCATTCACATCAACCTGTTTCATAAACCTTTCCTTTAGTCCTTAAAAAGTATTACCTCCATCATAAATGCTTTACTCAAATGGGAAAGCAGGTAGACACACCTTATCAAATATTGGAAATTCTGCTTTGAACCTGGTACAGGCAAATTGTTTAATCTCAGGATTTGATCCAGGCTCTTGTCCCCCGAACTGATTGCAAGGGAAAGCTAGAATCTCAAATCCTGTGAATAGAGTTGCATGAACAGATCTTGTTAAACAGGTCACACACAGTGTATCAAAAAACAACTATACCAAACACACAGTACTTGGCTCACCTTGAGTCTTGTATTTCTCATATATGTGGGAGAGCTCTGTGTAATTTGATGTCGTCAAACCACTATGAATCAAAATGAAAAATTCTTCAATCAGGCCCCAAGTAAAGGAAAGAAAAAAGACTCGGCTGAACAATAGTAGAAAATACTGTAATTATCTTGAAAGGGAGGCTGTACCATTTTGAAGCAACATTGACAATCAACAGAACTTTTCCTTTAAATTTGCTAAGAGAAACATCCTTCCCATCAATATCCTGCTCAAAAAGAGAGAGAGAGATCCATTAGCAAAGTGATAAACCATTATCAAGTTCCAATTCTTCAGTTGCTGAACTTCCAAAAGTCTTGCAAAATTCAGCAATAAAGTCGGAACTTTTGTACCTTCACAGTATAGTCGTACAGAGTCTTCTCTGTAGCTGCCCTTGCATAAATCCCTGAAGATCTAGATTTGAAGACAAACCCAGGAACAGAAGAGGACAGTGAAGAGAACCCATGTTGCAAAAAGCCTGATTTCGAAGACCCAAGCGATGACTTGATGGAAGGGATCGAGAAAGGCCATGAAGAAGACAAAACTGGGATCTTTTTGGTCTGAGACAAGTCATGAAGATAAGAAGGAAAAGTTGCAGAGAAAGGTATGGACGCCATGAATTTTTCTTTTCCTTCCCCGTACAATTGTCTATGACAAAATATATGTAGTTATTTCAAGAGAGCAAAGAAGAGTAGACAACTCAAACTGCTGAGCCAGACACAACTTCGGTCCAAACGAATTTGTGGCGGAAGGTAAAAGTCCACGTGTTCGTTCCTCAACATGTCCTGTTTTCACTATCTGCTTATTTCTCTACTTTGTTCTGTTTTGTTTTTAAGCAGTCCAGGTTTTTTTTTTCGTAAAAAGCAATATATTCATTTATAAGGAAATACTTAATTGGCAAGAATGAGATCTAATTAGCACTTGAAATTACGAATGAACAATTTTCAGTTAAAATTGAATTAATTTAATTAATCGAATAAATTCAATTTTGGTTTTGAAAATTCTTTTCGATTAACTAAATTAATTTATTTAAGATTATAAACATATAAGTAAGTATATTTTAATACAATTTTATTTTTATTTGTTGGAATATTTTTAAAGTATTACTAAATTTATGATATTTGTTAATTTTATTTACTTTATAATTAATATAATTAACAAAATTACAATTTGAGTTCAAAATTTTCAATTATCCACCCGACCCGAGGCAAGGCACTCTTGGGCTAAATTATGGGCCTTGAAATTTACATTTCCAAACCCACGGACAATGAATCAATGGCCCAATTGGAGAGGGTGAGTATTTTCATTCAACTATTTATCATAAATAATATATTTTTAAATATATTTTATATTAGAAACATACATAATACAATTAAACTAAATGATAAAGACATGTAAGTTTTATTATATATAAATTTTATTAACACGAAAGATCGATCAAATTAATTGAAATATATTAATTTCAATTTTTTTTCACTTTTGATTTTTTGAGAATTTCATAAATTCGATTTTCTTCTAAAATCAATCTGATCGAGTCGATTAAATGTTCATTTCTAATTATAATATTAAAAAAAATGAAAAGATCTCAAAATTGCAAGTAATCCATA
This sequence comes from Theobroma umbraticum, assembly GCF_002168275.2. NCBI lineage: Eukaryota > Viridiplantae > Streptophyta > Magnoliopsida > Malvales > Malvaceae > Theobroma > Theobroma umbraticum. The sequence continues at coordinate 13,387,583 of NW_018397256.1, read as the reverse complement.
TGGAAAATAAAAATAAAAAGGCTTAATAATACTAATATTAGTTTATAGAAAAGAAAATAATATTAAACAAATAGAATAAAATAAAAATAAGTAGTAGTAAAATACTAAATGAGAGAGCATGGAGTAACGGGTTAGGGGGTAGCGGCAAAGTGTGAAAGGGTTTTCCTCATCCAAAGCTGCTCTCTTCTTCTTCTTCTTCTCTTTGCAGCTGCAAAGAGTTGAGCTCAGTATCCAGATTGAGGGAGAGGGAAAATTCAGGGAAAAATATATTAAAAAATCCAAAATAAAAATGAACAGCAGAGGGAAGAATAGCTCAATCTCTATTCTGTACTAATTTAAAAATAAAAACCCAATTTATCTATTCCCTCTCAAGGACCTCACCGTTCTTCTGTCACTCTCTTCCGACGGTTTTCTTGTTCTCTTCCGTTTCCTTACTATCGGACAGTTATCGGTTCCCCATTCTCCTTTGTAGAGTCTGAATTATGCAGACGGATCAGACGGTGATTAGTTTGAGGCCGGGTGGAGGCGGCGGCGGCGGCGGTCCGCGCAGCACCAGATTCTTTGCTACTCGCCTTGAGCTCTCCTCCTTTTCTTCTTCTTCTTCCTTGGATTCCCAGATTCTGCGTCCGGCCTTCAAGGTCCATTCAAAAACCCTAGCTTTGATTATTACATTCGTTTCCATTTATGAATTGGAACTTTTTTGTCTTTGAGTTTGTAAAGAATTTGTTTTTCAGAACTGGGGTTTTTAAAAATTGGAACTTTTTTCAAATTTTAAGTGGATTTATTGTTTTTTGTTATTTTTCGTGGACTGAGGAGGTAATGCTAGTCATACTGCAAGTTTAAAATTTGAAATGATTGTTAGATAGCGGGATTGATGTTAATGGGATTTTAGTTGTCCTAATTCTTGGCGGAGCACTTGAGTTTGTGTAGCTGCTGTAAATATGGACAAATATGAATATGCAGGCATTAGGTGGGCATGCAAGGAGTACGTTGATGCTCATAAAGAATCTACATTACATTACAGGCTTCTATAACTTTATAAAACAAATGTGCCTTTTAAAGAATTGTAAATTTAGAGAAGAATGTGCCTGTTTCGGTCCTTTATTTAAAGTTTTATGACATAAGATCGTGTGCAGCCTTGATATCCATGAGAGGAAGTTGATTTTTTTCTTTTTGGCTTTCTGTAATGTACACAATATAATGTTTCTAGCAATGCTGTTTCTTTTTTTTTTCTCTCTCTCTTTTGAGGAGCCGTCTATTGCTTTTGGATCCATTATTTGAATTTTTTGTGTGTTTTCATAATATAAGTTTTCTAACGCTGTATGTAATAGGCTGGGGATTTGCGGTTTGAAGGTCAAGAGTGCGTCCGGTATACGCGTGAACAGCTGTTACAACTTAAGGAGGTACGTTGTCTTATTTAAATGATGATCTAGGGAATCATATTTGTCAATTTAAATCGTGAAGCAACAGTCAGATTTTTGGCTTATTTCGCATTTATATTTTTGTAGGTGACAGAAAGTGGAGTTTATATTCCGAATAGATTTGGCTAACATTCCTTTTTAGTCAATATGTCAAGATTTGAACCTTCCATTTGTTATCTGATTTTTTTGTTTGCTTCTTCCATCAGGTTGCTGATATCCCAGAGGATTTTTTGAAGATAAAAGAAGAAATTGAGTCTGAGTTTGCTGGCGAAGATCAAACCTGGGGTCGTGCTGATGGCAATGTGAGTTTAAAGGATGTTGCCTTTATTAAAATTATTTACATGTTGCTTCTTTTTGGGTTGAAGGAGCTATTGCTCAAATCAATTGTCTACTCCTAGTATAATTATTGGAATATTGCAGTCCAACTGTAATAATGATTATGCTTGGAAATATTTCTGAGACTCTCGTGTTTACATTTTGTTTTATGTGCTGTGGACATAGTTAAGTACTTATTCATCCCCAAGTTATACCCTAAAGAAAATGGTGAACAGAGCATGTCATTGTGGTGATTCATTTCTTGGTTTTATCTCCTTTCTCTTTATGGTCATAGCAGCTTAGCAATTACAGTTTCTGTTTTCATTTTCTTTAGCTCCAACCTCAACCCCAAAGTCGTTATTCTAAGCCAGACAACCGTGACTGGCACGGTCGATCTGCTGCCTTTGGAGATGGAAGATCCTGGGATACAATTCAAGACAATAAAGAGTTTTCCAGTCATTTTGATTCAAGGCCACAGGAAATGAATAATCGCCAGGAGCATCTAAACTCCCAGTTTGCGAGGGCTCAAATTTCATCTAGCCAAGTGGTAACAATATCTTACCATTTAGACCACTCCCCCACCATCTTCTCATATAACTTAAAGGGATGATTTGTTGATATTTATTTTTCTGCTATCACTATCTGTTAAAGTTATCAAAGTATAAGTTGCATTTGAGGTTGATGTATACATTTGCATATCTTGCTTCTGCCTGTTTCATTTGAATTTCCTGTGAATCAGGTAGGACCTACTCCTGTGCTTGTAAAGGCTGAAGTCCCGTGGTCAGCTCGAAGGGGTAATCTCTCCGAGAAGGAGCGTGTTTTGAAGACAGCAAAAGGGTAATTGATCATATGAATCACATTTAATTTTTCATGGGCTCTTGTAATTTATATTGCATTTTCTTTATCTCTTAAGTTATTTACAAGGATGCATTATCTGGATTATCTAGTTTAATGCTCTATCCCAAGGGTTGTTTGTTGTGAGTGTTTCTATACAGATACTGTTTGTTTGCCTAATAAATACATCATCACAAATGATGTTCTCATTGTGCAGTATATTGAACAAATTGACCCCAGAGAAGTTTGATGTTCTTAAGGGTCAGTTGATTGACTCTGGCATTACAACTCCGGACATTTTAAAGGTCTCAATTTGCCGTGTCTTGACACCTTCATCTCTGGCATTAATCTAATCATTTGTGTCTATCAATTGAATTTACCATATTTGCATTTCAGGGTGTTATCTCTCTGCTGTTTGATAAGGCTGTGTTGGAGCCAACATTTTGCCCTATGTATGCTCTTTTATGTTCTGACCTCAATGAGAAGCTTCCTCCTTTTCCTTCTGATGAGCCTGGAGGGAAGGAAATTACTTTTAAGCGAATCCTTTTGAACAATTGCCAGGAGGCATTTGAAGGTGCAGACAATTTGAGAGAAGAAATTAGGCAGATGACTGGCCTTGAACTAGAAGTGGAACGTGTGGAAAAAGAAAGAATGGTTAAACTGCGAACTCTGGGAAACATACGCCTAATTGGTGAGCTGTTGAAGCAAAAAATGGTGCCTGAAAAGATTGTCCACCATATCGTTCAGGTCTTCTTCATCCCATTAGTTTTGGCATGGATTTACTATTTTGTGTCATGCTTGTCTGTTTACCATGTTTCTATGTGGAGCAGGAGCTTTTGGGACACGATGGCAAGACATGCCCTGCTGAGGAGAATGTAGAGGCTATATGTCAGTTTTTCAACACTATTGGGAAGCAGTTGGATGAGAGCCCAAAATCTCGGCGAGTAAATGATATCTATTTTAGCAGGCTGAAGGAGCTGACAACAAATTCGCAGCTTGCTCCACGATTAAGGTTCATGGTTCGTGATGTTCTTGATTTGCGGGCCAACAACTGGGTGCCTAGACGGGAAGAGGTTGTCTTTCTGTATATGTTAAACTTTAAACATTTTAATCAACAAGCATAATTTTATTCAATCCTTCTCCTCGCATTGTTCTATTGCATCAGACACATATTTCCATGCCCCATAAGTGCAAACCAAACCTATTTTTTAGTAGTCACCTGTTCCCTGAAGTACAAAGCATAATACCAACCCTTGAATTTGCCTAATTCTTTCTTTTTTTTTTTAAATGCTGAGATGGTTGTTGGAATATTTGACATTCTCTTCTGATCCTGTTTTGGCAGATTAAAGCAATGAGGATCACTGAAATTCATTCCGAAGCAGAGAGGAATCTGGGGCTGCGACCAGGTGCAACTGCAATCATGAGAAATGGTCGTAATGGTGGGGCTCTAGGGGGTATGGCCCCTGGTGGTTTCCCAGTTACCCGACCTGGCTCTGGGGGTATGATGCCTGGAATGCCTGGTATCAGGAAGATGCCTGGAATGACTGGGCTTGATGCTGATAACTGGGAGATTCCTCGATCTCGGTCAATGCCAAGGGGTGATGGACTGGGTCCTCAGCCTGCTGGGCGTGTGCAGCAACCTTTCATCAGCAAATTACCTTCCATTAATTCAAAGTTTCTTCCTCCAGGTAGCAGTGGCATAATAGGGGGGAAATCAAGTCCATTGTTGCAGAGTAGCGGTGGGCCCCCAGCTAGACCTCCAAGTTTTGAACCTGTGAATCCTAAGCCTGAGATATCTGTAGCAGCTGCAGTCAGTTCTCCTGAGAAGACTGTGGGTAATGCAACAAAATCAAATCCTGCTGCAGTCAGTTCTCCTGAGAAGCCTGTGGGCAGTGCAACAAAATCAAATCCTACTGATCTTCAGAGAAAAACAAAGTCTCTGCTTGAAGAATATTTTAGTATCCGATTACTTGATGAAGCATTACAATGTATTGAGGAGCTGAAAGCCACTACTTTCCATCCTGAGGTCGTGAAGGAAGCTATTGCTCTTGCTTTGGAAAACAGTCCACCTTCTGTGGATGCAGCCATAAAGCTTCTTGAGTTCTTACTTAATAAGAATGTCTCACTGCTAGGGACATAGAAGCTGGTTCTATCCTATATGGCTCTTTGTTGGATGATATCGGTATTGATATACCAAAAGCACCAAATAATTTTGGTGAGGTCCTTGGGAAGCTGGTTGTGGCTGGAGGTTTGGACTTTACAGTCATCAAAGAAATTCTGATGAAGGTGGAAGATGAGCGGTTCCGAGCATCCATCTTTGGTGCTGCCATTGGGAGCATTAATTCATTCCCTTCTGGGCAAGAATTGTTGGCAAAGCAACACACTGACGTGCAGGCTTGTGAAAGTTTGCTTACTTAGTTCCAGACTGCTTCTTAGTTATCATTTTTGAGTGCCATGCAGGAGACTAAACAGAAACCTGTTTGACATCTCATATGTTTGGGAAAATTTTGTGTTTCGAGTTTTGAAGACGATGGACGGGAGAACAAAGAAGATTTATTTAAGTTGTACATCTTTTTTTTGAGATTTTCCCCATTCTTAGTTTTGTTTATCAAGTGACAAACATAATGCTTTATAATTTCCCTCCAGCTCTGGTTATTGTCCCCCAGGATGCTAGGGATGAATAGTTGTTACATTGCATTAGAATCCGTGGACCAAGTTTTTGATCCATGGCCTGCAGGAGGCCCCAATTCTCTTTATGGGTAATGCATTTATTTTGTCCTTCTATATCTATTGTCATGTGCCCACTGTATCCCTTTATTATGGGTCGTACCTCTCTCTGAAATGTTAACCTAATATCCAGTGTTGTAACATATTTCTCACTTAAATTCCTTAAAATCCTCGGTGTACGTCAGGTCAATTTGCCTAGTTCATCTATTTGAAGTCTTTGATGTAATATGAGAGTTACCATATCATTTTGTTACAGTTCATTATTTTTTTTAATAAAAAAGATTTACTTTGTCACGATTTATTATTAATTTTTTTAAAAAAAAAATTTACTTGATTAAATATGTAAGGTTCACGTTTAAAATTTCAACACATAATGTAGGCTTTCATAACGTCTTGGCAATTTCATATCCCTCTGGTTTCAACAAATTGGAATAATGTTAACAAGAATCAATTGTTACTGTACAAGTGGAAACCCAAGCGGGCTATTGAGATATACTCAAACATGCAAGAAGGTCGGCAGTTCTTTGATCGAATTGGAAAACAAACTTTGGGGTTGCCTACTAGTTAGACCGCAATGGGTGCATGGTTGATCTTTCCACAGTGCTAGGGTTCTCAACCATGCAATTCAACTGATTAAACCCATGCCAATCTGCTATTTCCATAGTGCAGGACATGTTATGTTACAAAAACTATATAAAGAAAAATTGATGATGGGTTACACCAAGATTAGGTGTCACATGTATCTAATCTAATGGACATCTGATTTTGATTGGGGACAGGTCGATATTGCTTAAGCAATCAGCTTTCCTTGAGATATGATATCATTCTTTTAATCTATCTTCAACAAAAAGACTTTGCAAGATTTGATATACCCCTTTGGCCACCTTCTTCTTCTTCTTCTTATTATTATTATTTGTTGTTGATGGATCTTTACTTTAATCTCTGTTCCAGCAGATTCTAGGTTCAATGCACAGGATTTTGGTTCAATCTGCTGATTCCCATTTTTTAGTCAATAATCTGATGATTTCCTTTCTGACATGATCAAGTATTTTATCATATCCTTGTCTGTTCTAATTATTCAGGAATAACAGCAAAAGCTATGGTTGTAAAAAACACAAACTTTGCTAAAGTAGATCCCCCTATCTTTCCCATAATAGCAAGTTTTTAAGGCCTAATTAAGATTCAGTGCTTTATTTTTTTATTCTTCTTTTAGGGTAACAAAAGAACAAAACTCCCTTCTTGTGCAAGCTTATAAAATATCTAACATCAACCAAAAAAATAATAAAATGAATAAAAATTTTTTTCTTTATAATTAATATCTCGTTTGACGTTTTTTTCCATAAATTAGCACCAAAACCCGACTTTTGTCTTTAAATAATATATTTAGAATCTATTCAATTTAATTGGTTCTTGAGTTCCATGATTATCAACTAGTTTGACAAAATCTGTGGGGCTCCTCTCCAAAAATATCCAGCTTGGGTACAAGAATTTTCAACCCTCAGGTGACAATGACATTGTTTTTTCCTTTTTTTCCCCAAAGGCTAACATTTCCTTAGGTGGAATGGGTAAACTTTTTGCCCTACAAACCAGTAGATGAAGCTAAAATTTACATATATATTCCTTTTTTGTCATAATTTTACCGACACTGAAAATATATAATATGATTACAAATATATATATGCATATATATATAAACATTTATATTTAATTGGAATAAATAATGAAAAATCCATATTTTGCATGTCCAAGAAATGTATTGTTCTTTTGGTAGGTATGATTTTGTTCTACCTTCTCTTCACTCACAATCAGAACATAAGAAATCGTGATTGGATTAGCAAACAATTAATTACTAGTAAGATTAGAGATTGGGTAAATCCATGGTTAAGAAAGTGATTAGATTGATTACCCTTTCACTGAAGAAAATATCTTTGTCATGTTCAAATGTTGAACAGGAACATGTTACTTTCTTAGGACAGCAACATGGAACGCATACTTTGAAGTTTGAAGTTTGGAAGACTTGAGGTCTATCCTTTCCGCAGTAAAATCGAGGATGGCAAGCAAAGCCAACCGAACTGTCAAAGGGAAGGCAGGGAGCCATGGAAAAGTTGAAAATGCCCTCAAGAGTCCAAACAGTCGCCAGCCAGCAAGCAAAGCAACGCCCTTGATCTCAAAAGAATTGATTTTTATTAAAAATTCTCCCCCTTTCTCTCTCTCTTCACTTGTTTACTTTTTCTCTCTCTCTGTTTGTCTGGGCTTTTCTTCAATGTTTCTGCTTCTGTCACCCCAAAGTTCCTGGTTTTCCCGTTCAGATTCCGAGAAAATTCTCCTGGGTTCTTGTTAGTTTTTGGAAAAGACTCCATTTCTGATACTTGTAACATATTTTTCCGATTGTACCACCTCGCCCCCAGTGTCTTGTTCCTTTATAGTTTTCCAGCTGGGCATGTAAGGACGCTTAAAACTCTATAAAGTATCCATTTCTCTAACCTTTTTCTCTTTTAGATCTTGTGCTCTTTGATCTCTATCTATCAAGTTAGCATCTGGGTTCCTCTTGTTATTGACAGTATTTGAGTTGTTTTACCTTGATTTGATCTTAGCAAAGCAGTGATCTTTAGTTTATTGCCTAGTTTTTTAACGTGTGAATTTTATGCTTTTTTTAGTCTTAGCATTCAATTTAGGATCTGGGTCTTGTTCAAGATTCAGTTTTGAATTAGCATAGGAGTTTCTTTTATTTCTCTGACTAGAAACGAGCTTGTCTGGTTGCTGTTACACGTACTTGGCAATGTCTGAATTAACAGATCAGTTTTTCATATATATTTCATCAACATAGCTATTGGTTCTGAATTTTTAGAGCTGCAGAACTTGGAGAGATCAATAAAACAACGTGTTGTTTTAAATACTCTTGAGTTCTATAAGCTGACATGACGTGATTCATTCAATTGCAGACATAGATGGGTATATATCTCAGCACCCCAAAAACCGAGAAATCCTCAGAAGATGGCGAAAATGACAGGGTTAGATACGGTCTATCATCCATGCAAGGATGGCGTGCAACTATGGAAGATGCTGTGAGTAACAAGGGAACTATACATACATTGAATTCTCATAGATTGAACTATAAATATATATATGATTCTAGCAATGAGTTGCTAGGAAGATTTGGGTAAATTTATTTAGTCTTTTACAATACCCTTTCCTTTGCACATTTTCATTACCCGTTCCCACTGCAAAAACACGTGTCAAATATGAACTAGAATCTCTGTTGAAATTCATTTGTCATTAACAGCTTATATATTATTGTACCATCAACTTCTTTGGTCATTGACATCCGACTCTTCCTACTTGTGATACTCTCTACTTAAAAATGCAAACAGAGTGGACTCTGACTCCATCTTCTTTACATGTCTTTCTTCCCTTTCCCTCTCAAAGTTTTTTATTCTTTTCACTTTGGTAATATGAATTGTTTTGCCATTTGTCTACCATATGTTATATACATTATCTTATATTTCTTTCAAATTCTTAATTCTTTTTATATTATGGCTATCTAGTTACAGTTATTATTTGTTTTGTTAGCATGCTGCATATCCCGATCTGGACGCTTCTACGTCATTCTTTGGTGTTTATGATGGTCATGGAGGTAAGACTTGGATGGTTCAGGTATTTGTGATGATTGATTTCAGTTCCTTCTACAGGTTTTCATTTGTGTATGCTATTCGAAGTTGAGGTTGTCTTGCTTCCCATTCATTTACATACATTTTTGCCCTTTTAGAACTTGAACCAAATGAAGAATCTTGAAGCGTTTTCTTTATAAATGATTCTGTTGAGATGTTTAGGGAATTCACTTTGGTGTCAGTGAACGCTTAGGAATCTTTAATTTTTCTCTTTAAAGGGTTCTAATTTTTACTGTTTGCAATGTGCTTTCTTTTGATACTAAGTGGCTACTTTCATAAGTCACTCTAGGAATAGCATCAAGCTGTTAAGAAATACGATTAAGTGTCATAGTAATGGCTACTGTGTAGGTTTCTGCAACTAATACAAATCCATAACTTGCAGGCAAGGTGGTTGCAAAATTCTGTGCCAAATATCTTCACCGGCAGGTTCTCAAGCATGAAGCATATTCAGCTGGGGACATGGGGACATCAGTTCAGAGAGCATTTTTCAGGTTATTTAATTTTATTACTTGAATTTTTTTTTCCTTCTTCACGATCTTTTCATTAGTGTGGGAGTCAACAATGCAATAATGATCAGTTCTTTGATACTTGAAGTTTGAGAGTGAATTTTCCTTTTATTCCCTCTGTAGAGCTGGTAATATCTAGTTATGAATTTCACAAAGTTAAATTCTCTTAGCATACATGTTGAAATAGCATCTCTATGCCATTATTGTAATTTTAGTCGCTTGAATAGCTGTAAATTGACACAACTGGTGTCACTGATTTCAGACTGCTGTTGGTTTTCTGATGCAATCTTAATAATATCTTTTTTTGTCAGACATTGGACTTAAACTCTCGTACCTCGTCAAGTTTATAGATCTCATAAATTTACTCTTCTTCAATAATTTTTAGCTAGTTAGAGTTGAAGGCTTTGTAATGCTACCTTCAGCAAGATCAAAATGCTTTTCCAAATCTTTGACTAGAGATAAAAAGGACAAATTTATTACAAATGATAGTGCTTCCCTTACCCATCTTCCCTTCCCCTCTTTTAGTGGCTAACTGCTTTTTCCCATTGTTCATTACATGTGTTTCCAACTTGAGTTATGTTTTTGTGCAGAATGGATGAGATGATGCGTGGACAAAGAGGATGGAGAGAATTAGCCATCTTGGGTGATAAAATAAACAAGTTTACTGGCATGATAGAAGGATTAATATGGTCTCCGAGGAGTGGTGATGGGAATGACCAAGCTGATGATTGGGCCTTTGAGGAGGTACTTATGATAGACAGAAATTTGATGTTTGCCGCAAACTGTGCTGGAAACCAAGAACAAGAAGAATAATGGAACTTGCTTTGCTACATGTTAACTCTTAGTTGATGTGGTGTTTCTATGCAAATTATATAGCGCAGATGGTGGAGAATATATTTCTATCTCGAACTTTAACGTCTTACTCTGCACTTGCCTTTTTGGGTTGGGGCAGGGATCATAAATGTGCAAGCTGGGTTTTGTCTGTGAATGCATAATTATATTATCCATCCACAATTTTCCTGCATTAATTGATTTGTTTGTACAATTGAGACACTTTTTTTTTTCGTTGCGACAATTTGTATGTATAATTTATATGGCTTTTTGAAATTGCAATCAGGGCCCTCATTCTGACTTTTCTGGACCAACTTCTGGGTGCACAGCCTGTGTTGCAATTTTAAGAAACAACCAACTTCTTGTTGCTAATGCTGGCGATTCTCGTTGTGTGATATCTAGGAACGGTCAGGTAATATTCTATTATTGGGATGTAATTAGCTAGTTTTCTTTCGATTATACACTAAAATGGAGATTTGGTAATCCATTTTAATTATTGGTGGATGAACTGGCTATTGTACTTTGAACTACGGACATTCAACATGTGTCATTGTATAAATATTCTTTTCTTTCCGAATAAATGATCTCTTTTATTTGTTCTTATGTAACTTTGTTTTTGTAGGCATACAATCTGTCTAGAGATCACAAACCTGATCTTGAGGCAGAGAAAGAAAGGATTTTAAAAGCGGGTGGTTTTATACATGCAGGACGTGTCAATGGCAGTTTGAATCTCGCCAGAGCTATTGGTAATTTACCTTCCTGCTTGATATTTGGAAACAAAAAGAACTAGTAATTGAACTTAGAATTTCCTAAAGAGAGAGACATATGCTATTGGGCACAAAGTGCTATAACATTTCCTTAATCTATTGAATAACATTTCTATACATCTATAACTTCCTATCTAAAATTATTCATCCATCTACATCTAACATGTCTATGGATCGATGGGGGAGAAATGGAGAGAGAGACAGGTGGAGACCTGTAGTTATAATCCATTGATTCCTTGTCCTGCAGGTGACATGGAATTCAAGCAGAATAAGTTTTTGCCTCCCGAAAAGCAAATTGTCACTGCAAATCCAGATATAAACACTGTAAGTATTTTCTCTGTCAGCAATGTGACCACATCACTATACTATTAAATTTCCACTTTTGCTTTAATATCTGCTTAGCAAGCCTAAAAATCTTTGGAGCTTGCAGCATCTAAACTTCTACACCTTACTAATTTTCAATTAGGTCGAGCTCTGTGATGATGATGATTTTATTGTTCTGGCATGTGATGGAATATGGTATTTATCTATTGCCTTTTCCTTTTAGATTACATTAGAATTAGAACTTTATATACTTCACTTCAAAACTTTACCTAGTTGATTAGTTACACTCTTCGTGGTTCACTCTGACTAGATTTCGATGTTGAATTTGGTATCTAACGCCTTCTCGATTTTGAATTTATTATGCTTCAGGGATTGCATGTCAAGTCAGACGCTAGTGGATTTTATTCATGAACAACTAAAATCAGTATGTACATAAGCCTCTCTACCTTTTGATAGGTCAATTGAGTTCAGGGTCCTTCTTTGCTTTATCCTTTTTTTTTATGTTTGTATACTTGTATGAACTCTTGCATGCAATGCAGGAAAGCAAGCTTTCTGTTGTTTGTGAGAGGGTACTCGATAGGTGTTTAGCACCATCAACAGCCACCGGTGAGGGCTGCGACAATATGACCATGATCCTAGTGCAGTTCAAGAAACCAATCAAGTCTGCCTCGTCTGCAGACGAGCAATCCTCGCATTCAAATTCAGTTGACACTGAATCCGAACCAGAGGCAAGTCAAGGAAAGTAGCTGCAACTGTTGAAGAAGACTTTTAAGGACCCTTTGTTATCTTGATTCTCTATGCATTCGTAGAGGGCTTAGAGAAGGAATGAATTGATGACATACTAAGAAAAAATATATATGCCTTGTGCTTCTCTTCTTCTTTCTTCCATTTAATGCTAAAATTTTAGTAATAACATGTACAGTAGAAATCAGTTATGTAATGTTTTTGGATCCGATTAACAGGTGTTTATATTAGATCTGTTGAACCTCAGACACAGCATCTGCGAGAATTTAATTTTGTGAAATTCATAACGAAATATTAACAGCTAAAGTATCAAAGAAACAGTAGGTCCTAAGCATATAAACATTCAAAACGATTCAGATCCATTATCCTCGGACGATTCCTCCAGTGGCTCGGTTGCTATCCCGGTCATTGAAATTTATGCTTTTTTCTTCACAGATATCACTGAATTGAAGATATGCATTAGTCTTAGCAAAATCGTCTGATTCGGAATAAGAAGAGCGACGGCGTTGAGTATTAGTCTTGGAAGGATCTGTTGGACGAGTAGATGATTCAGATGAACGGCGGACAACGTGGAGGAGACGAGGAATAGACCTCGGCAACGTCGATGGCGTCGACGAAATAAGCTAAAAAATAAGCCAAGCACTGCAGCGCTCAAATAGCGTTAGCTGAAACGGGCCAAGATACAGCCCGTGTGCCCAAATCCGTTGGGTCAATCTGAGCCCAAACAAGGTATGAGGTCTCTTGGGCTCTTTTCCTTTGGGTTTGTGCATTTTTTAAGCATTTTAGCATGATATTAAATTTATTTTTCTCTAGAAGAAAATAATATATACTTTTATGTTCATATAATAATGAAAAATGATGAGAAGAATATTAGGTTATTATATCAAATATATTATAGATGGGTATGATCATTGGTGTGTTGATGCTTTTAAGGAAAATACATAGATATGTTTCTGCATAGAAATTATCTATTTTAACTTTCAAAAAAACAAAAAAAAAGAAATTATCTATTTTAGGTAAAATTGTTTGTTCTTAAGACATTCATGTGTTTATTTGATATTTATGTGTCTTAGATTAATTAGATTGTAGGTTGTGTTACAACTTACAATACAAGTGTCTGCCATATTACATCCTGACCATAGTCTCTTTTTCTCCGATGAAAGTATATTGAAGAATGGTATCTGCCATTGTTGAGCAAAGCAACAAACATACCTATTCTTGATCCACTCCTCAACGATCAAAGTGGTGACAAAACTTTCTTCTAAATCATATATGTTTGAGTGTCTGTGGAAAATGTCCTAAATTGACCAAAAGTTGGGATAGAGTGACTCAATCTCTATCCCAAATTGATTAAAACATTATAATACGAGGATCTGTGGGGCACTTTGACCTCCAATGATATAGTATTGTAAGTGAATAAAAAAGTAAGTTTGAGTTGGCATTCCCAATATGTTTCATCACTGTCTTAAATGAACTTCATGATTACAGAATAAATTCAAGATTAAAGACTTTTAAGTCTCAACTCTTTGGCATCATCTGATGTATTTGTACTAAAAGAACCACCTGGCATTCAGTGTTTGGAGGACAAGAATCTCCAATGCAAACAAATAAAACGTGCACATAGTCTGTAAATTTAATAGAAAAGGATGAAAAGCAACAGTGACACTTTGACAAAAAGTTACCCATATAGCTTGACTAACTAGGTTGGGTGAATATCAGCCACTACTCAGTCACCATTCCAGACAACTCAGTTGCACTTCAAAACATTTTTCTCTCAGGTCACCATCAACTATAAACTTATTCCAGGTTTTTGCCAGTCAAATAATGCACCAAGTAGAAAGACTGTCAAAATTAGAGAGAGGAAGACTACTATTCATCAGACGAGTGAGCAATGATTCACTATATTCATATATGCTAAAATGGGCAAATTTGCCCCGATTTACAGTTTATACTGAATAAAGAAGTGTAAGACAAAGATAATACTAATCTGCAGCAATGTCAATGAAACGTTCTTCATGGAGACAGTTAAGTCCCATCCCCCCACCTCAGTTAACTGCTAAACTGTGTACGAAGAGATTACTTATTATGCTTTAGACCTTCAAAGCCACCTGATCTTGCCATGAAATTTTCTTCTTCCCAACTCTTTTGCCATTAATCAAACAGTTTTCACGCTTCTCCTTTCTCAATGATGCTTGAACATCTACTTGACTTCTCCCATCCCCTTCTTCATGAACCTGTAAGTGAAACTAGTCAATGAATACCAATATGTCCACAGATAACAGCACAAAAAGCATGTCTTCAATTTCTAAATCTTTATATTTCAAATTGATTACCATGTTCGGGTCCAAGTTTGGAAGAGAACATGGTTTCTTCTCAACAGCTTCTTTGATGCCATAATCCTTAGCAATCATTTCGCTTTGCACGTATGGATTTTGTGATTGAACAGAATCTTGCGGTAGTTCATTTTCTTGAGACTTGATCATTGATAAATAGCTGTACCTCTGTCTTAAGAATCTAGAATTCAGCAGAAAAGAAAATGATCAGGTTAATGAGCGTTCTTCTTGATCAAACATGCAAGAATCCAAGCAAAGTTGGGAAATAGATATCATACCGAACTTCAGCCAAAAGGGTTTCTCGCTTCTGGTTCACCGTCTGCAACTTCTTCTTCTTCGAAACAAATTCCTAGCAGTGATTGACATGAAAGAATTAATTGCTAACCCCAATACACATAACAGTCAGAACCATTATAACTGGACATGTAAACATATAAATCCCCATTCTGTAAATTCAGTGAGAATTAAGTTTCTATCAACTGATCTAACACAACAACTGGCTTAATAAATTATCTACTAGGAACTGAAACATAAAAACAACTAGTGAAATTCTATCTTACTTTAGTTGGACCAAGAAACTAAACTTTGGCCAAAAGCAATCTCAATATCAATACTCTACAATCTACATCACCACAAGAAACTAGGGACCAGGATTCTGATAATAATGGAACTGTATGATGATCAAAAGAATGCAGCCCGGTCAATCACAATTCGCATAGCGTAACCAAATAGAGTAATTGAGGCAAAGGGCAAACCTTTTGCAATTCCAAGAACTCCTGCAGCAGGTTTTGATGCTTCAATCTAGCCTTATCTTCCTCAGCAACTGAGTTGTATTGCTGACGAGAATTGAGAGAAGCCCTTTTCATCTTAACTATCAAAATTGAGAGACACCAATAATAAAAACTTATCAGAAATTTTGCATAAAACTAAGAGGAGGCTCTACCTTTGCAAAAAAATCATCTTCTTCCCCAAAATACATAATCCAGAAAACAATCTCCAATTCCAATTAGGAGAAGAAAAGATTAAAAAAAAAATCCGAGAACCCAAAATAGCCCTTGTTTTTATTGGCTTCTTGACAGCACCAAAACCAAAACTTGGAGACAAAGCAAAGACCCAAAATAATCCAGAATTGAGCCAGATATGGGAGATACGAATTGGGAATCTAGAGAAAGAAAAAAGGGGCCGAGAAAGGAAGAAAAACAGAAAAAGGTAATAATTATAAGGAGAGGAGGAAAGAGAAAGTTGTGGTGTATCTGGTATTCTCTTTCCCTGAAACTGGTTGGAGAATGTGAGAACCCGAAAAGGCCCATGAAGAACGGGGAAAGAGTTTGAGTTGAACCGAGTGATGAAAGATGGGATACAGAGAAGAAAAGGGTAAATGTGGGAAATTAAGTTTTTTTTTTTTTGTTTTAGAGAGGGAGCTCTGTGGTTGGAGGACAATTGAAGACATATCTATCCACCTATCCATCTTTCCATCTCTCTATCTGTCTTAGCTTTGCTTTCCATGTTTCCTTTTTATTCCCCTTTTTATTTTTATTTGTGAGAAGGGTGAGGGTGGATTTTGTGTTGGTTTTTGTTGTTCTCTTGTGCTGTACATAAATTTTGGCCCAAAGCTGGGCCATTTTAGACAGAGAAAGATTTTTGTTTTTGGAGGATTTTTGGGTATCGAAGCAGAAAAGGGAGGAGATAAATGGCTACTGTTTGTATTGATGGGGTTGCAGTTGTTGCCAAAGACAGAACCTTCACATGGCTTAAAATGGTGGTGTGTTGTGTTGTTGTTGGATAGGCAACAGCTACAGCTTCCCCTTTAAATTTACCAATATATCCTCCTTGCTCTTGGCCTTGAAACCTGCAATAATTACCAAATTGTTACACCCCTTTATATTGGACTATGACTTTTGACTTTTGTAATGCCATGTTCCAGTCATCCAATCTCCTGCTCCCGCGTCCCGGGCAAGAATGTTTCCATTTTCTCCGAGGGATTCAGAGAAATTCGGCATGTGTTTCACTTTAACAAAAACTCCGTACCAGGATGAAAACACAAGTGTTTGCATTCAATGGAAAAAAATTTTCTTAAATTAGGGACCTTAACAGATAAAGCCAACACCTTAAATCTTTTCTTACTAGAATAACATTCCATTGTCCCTGGTAAGTTAGCAAATAATGGGTTTTACTTTGTCGAGGGACAGAAAGAACGATACCAAGAAACAAGGCATCTGGTGAGTCGTCCAATGCCTGCAGCTTGCAGCAATCATAGAGGAAGTTGCGTTTGAACTGAATGACTCTGAAACCCCATATCTTCTATAGCTCTCTAGATACAAAGGAGGGTAGCTGGAAGTCGCAGACTTAGAAACCCCTTCACTAGATTTTAATACATGAAAGTGAACTTCGCAAGATAGATGCATCAAAAAGCCCAAGAGAATTTATTGATAATAATATTTTTCATATACATATTTGACAAATAACAGTATGATCTAGACTTTTCTTCTCTTTTTACATCGAAGGACAATGTAGGCCAAAGGCATCTACACCTGATGAAATCATTGTATTACATTACAAAATCTTACATACACGATGTACATGGAATATTCAGAGTCTCATGGACAATAGCATATAACCTTCAAATGCACCTGACTTGCAACTTGAATGGAAGCATCAAGCACAGCTGAAGCTGCCCCAGCTAACATAAATTCCACAATCTTAACTGCTAAAATGCTGGCACATCCATAGCCAGGATGAGCAAAATCATCATCAATTTATTACAAAATTGAAGCTAATAGTGGGGTTGTCATTAGGCAATCATCAGCAAGACTAACCAAGCCTGACATAGATTGAAGGAACTTAATTAGTGACTCTGACATCAAATTGTCAAATTTGCAATAATTTCTGGAATCTGTATGAGGAGTAGAAAAAGGGAATTACCCACTACACCTTGTATGCAGAGATCAGCAGCCATGTATAACATTAGCATATAAGCATCTAGACATTTCAACTTTCAAGATTGATTAGGAAGCTGTGCAAATGTTCCCCTGTTTGGGCTGCAGCCCCCAACCATCATCTGTTTGTAGACTGCATAGGCATGGTCAGGGTTTCCAGATACACTGTACCCTCGAATTAGAGCATTATAGGTGTATACATTGGGCTCAAGACCCATTAATTGTAGTTCTTCGTAAAACTTCCCTGCTTGCTCCACCATTCCAACAGTCCCCAGATTGAGTATTAGGGAATTGTAAGTGTAAAGATCAGGACTTATACCCCTACTCCGCATTTCGTCAAAAAGGGAGAGAGCTTCCTCTACCCTACCTGACCTTCCAAGCCCATTAATCATAAGGTTATAAGATACCAAGTCAGGATCAAGGCCAGTTAACTTCAGTTCCTCAAAATAGTGCATAGCATCATCTACTCTTTCCACCAAGCAGAGGCAATCTACGAGAATGGTGTATGACTTCAAGTCTGGTCTTATCCCCTCCTTAACCATTCTTTTAAATAACTCACAAGCGGCATCCACATCACCTGTTTTTCCATATCCATTTATAAGAATATTATAAATAGCACAGTTAGCTTTGCATCCGTAGTCTACCATCTCCTCAAACAATTGCGTTGCTTCCTCAAGTCTACCCAATTTCAGAAGTCCATCTATAAGAGGCCCATATGTACAAGGAGTTGGGGAGAAATCACCACTTATGAGATCATAATACATATTCATAGCCTTGTCTATGTTGTTCGATTTCACAAGACCACACAGGACTATATTCTGAGTTATAGTATTAGGCTTGCATCCACGACAAATCATCTCTTCATACACTTCAAAGAGTTTATCAATACTCCCAGACTTCCCGCAAGCATCAAACAACAAGTTATAGGTAGAAACATCCGGAGAACAACCAATGCTCTTCATCTCCTCAAAAAGGTCCCAAGCCATTTCAGTGATATGGACTTCAAGTAGCCCATCAATTAACAAATTATATGCTCCTGGTGTTGGGATAACCCCCATATTTTTGGTGAACTTAGCAAATAAATCTCTTGCAAGAACAGCTTTCTTATGCCTACACAAACTTCTAATCAGAGGTACCAAAATAGAGTCATCCTTACAGATCTTATTGCTTGCCAATGTCTCAGCAAATAGAACTGCTTTATCCATTCCAGCTTCCATCAAAATCCCACCCATTAAATCTTCCCAAAATGATCTGTCCGTATCAATCCCATCCTGATAAACGAAGTCCTGAGCAATCTTGAACGCATCCATAATCTGCCCATCCTTTACAACACCAGGAAGAAGGGTGCACAAAGTCACATAGTCAGGGTAAAGCACCTTTTTCATCTGATGGAAGACCCAAATTGCATCCTTAACTCTGTTTTCTTTAATAAGGCCATAAATGATAGTGTTGTAAGTCCGAACATCAGGACTACAATTCCTTGTCATCATTTTATATAGCATTTTCAAAGCCAAATCAACCTCATCATTCTTGCAAAGGCAATCCAAGAGGGTGTTGAAAGTTATTGTGTTAGGAGAACACCCATGCCTGGTCATACTCCCAAACAATTCAATTGCCTTTTGGACTTGACCCTCTTTCCCTAACCCAGCTATTAATGTGTTGTAGGTCACAACAGAAGGAGAAAGCTTCATGTCCTTCATTCTGTAAAACATTTCCCATGCCTCATCTACACGGCCAGCCTTGAAAAGCATGTCAATCAAAGAATTAATGATAATCACATCAGGATCACACTGATTTTCCAGCATCTCAGACAGTAACTTAATGGCTTCATCTATTTGCCCAACTTTACTAAAGCACTTCATCATCATGTTATAGGTCACAGAATCAGGAGCAAGCCTGCTACTTTTAAGCCCATTAAAAATAGCTTTTGCTTCACCAAGCCTTCCTGCTTCAGCCAGACTATACAAAGATGCATTGCAAGCAATAACATTAGGAACAATTCCTCTAGCCTTCATCTTCTCAAAGGTCTCAAGAGCTTTGCCATGGTCACCAGACTTTCCATAATAGTTAATGAAAAGGATGTATGTATAAGCAGTAGGTTTAATGCCTAAAGATTCCAAATTAGTAAAAAGTTCAAATGCCTCATCAACCCTGTTTACCCTCAATAGTCCACAAATTAATGTGTTGTACGTGTGAAGATTAGGCAAGATCCCTTGATTTCTCATGACCTCCAACATATCAAAAGCTTCATCTAAATTTCCAACTTTGCAGAAAGCTTCAATCAGTATGGTGAATGTAACCACGTCAGCAGCATAACCATCAGCTTCCATTTCGTTCCAAAATTCTTTAACTAAGTCTAAGTCTCCACAGCCACTAAACTTGTCCAACAAAGTAATGTAGGTTATTCTGTCAGGTTTATGGCTGCTAGCTTTCATCTTTAAGTATATTTCCTTGGCTTGATCAAGTCTGCCAGCATTACAAAGAGCATCAATTAGAACAGTATAAGTAACAACATCAGGCCCACACCCCAGATCATCCATTCTCTTCAAGATCCCAAATGCCTCGTTGATTTTCCCAGCCCTACCAAGCACTCTAATGCATATTGTAAAAGTGTAAATGTTTGGCTTCAATCCCAGAGTCTCCATTTCTTCTAGCAAATCCATAACTGTTCCAATATCCCTTCTCTTCCCAGACGCTACCATGAGAGCTGAATAAGTCTTAAGACTAGGCTTTAGACCTTCAGAGACCATTATTCTATACAACTCCAGAGCCTCCCTCGAAAACCCAGATTGAAGTAGCAAATGGATCAACCCATTATATGAATATGCATTCAGAACGAACCCAGCATTTCTCATTCTCTCAAGTCCAAATGGTGCTTGCCGAAGACCACCTCTGATATCAAGACCCTTAAAAACAGTCAAATATGTATTCAAGTCCCTCTTGATGATTTGCTTTTGCATAAATTCAAACACAAAAGACATATCCCCCACCATTCTGTGAACTCTCAAGACTTCAAGCATATGATTACAAGTTTCAGTGGTATGAACAACATTGGGCAACTCTGCAACTGACTTAAAATAAGAAAGAGCAGATTTTGGGTCTGGAAACGACTTGAGAACCCTCAAAACTTCCTCAGAAGACAAACTATTTTTGCATTTTCCATTTGCCACCACCATTTCACATGAATTTTTCATCACATAGAAACCCAATCGTTGTTTTCTACGTTTCTTCCAACTCACCATACAACCATATGGCAAAACCTCCAAATTTCCATTCTTTCTACCTCCAAAGTAGACATTTTTATGGCTAAAAGCAGAAACTTTACTATCAACTAAAATGCAACTGTAACTGAGACTATTGCAGCAAGCAGTCGTTGAGCAGAGTATTAAAACAGCCATGAAAGAGTTATTACCAAGAAGACGATGATCATGAGCAAGTAATCAGAGATGGGTCACTTTTTGCATAACTGCTGTTCGTTGCTTTGTCCTTGAAAGAACATAAAAACGTAAAGACAGAGAAAAGGGCATTTGCTTACCAAAAATAGCTGTTTGGAGAGAGATGGAGAGAAATTGGATACGGTTATATTAAATATTCAAGTAGAGACTTCTATCGGCTTTGCTTACAGGAGTTCAATGACCACAAATTTTAGGCGTTTCGGATATTTTTGGCACTTTGGCATTATCCTCCCCTAAATCTAGTTTACTATCTTAATTTTAATATGATTTATATTATATTTCAGAATACATTTTATAGTATTTAATGTTCAATTTTTTAATGTGAAAATATTTAAAAAAATTATGAAAAATAATTTTATAATAAAAAAATAAAATATTAAATATCTTAAATTTTATTTTAAAAAATAACTAAAAACTTATATTAAAAAAAAAAGGAAAAGGAGGAAGTTTTATTGCCTATTTTCAAAGTCTGAACTTTGAAGCATTAACAAAAATTGTGGTAAACCTAACTGCCGGCATAAACCTCTCTGGGTTACCCCTTAAGCCTTACCGATTTTTATGTATAACATCATTCTCTAAAGGCGCTGGAACTAATCCTAGAGAGAGAGAGAGAGAGAGTAAAGTTTGAATCTTTAACAAGAATGGAAGGAGGAAGCTCAGTAATCCCAGATTCTGTGATGGATTCAGTGAAGACAACGCTAGCAAACGTTGAAGACGTGAGGACCCATTTGCTCCAATTCTTGTCTCTCTCTGACCCTGATGTCCTCGCTGAAATGCCCCCTCTTCAACGCGCTCAGGCTTTGCTCTCGCTTGCCAAAGCTACTACTACTCTTTTCACTCGTAAGTTCCCATTTTCTTGTTGTTTTCCGGATTGGATTTTGGATGTTAATTATTATGAAGTCATTTGAATGCTTGACTTTACTTTTTGCTTGTGATAATGGTTTTTTTTTTTCTTTTGTAGTGAGGTTGAGATGCAGTGGAGTGCATCCAGACGACCATCCTATTAAATCAGAGCTTGTATGTGTTCTAACCCTTCAATTCTTTTCCTTTTGAACTTAAATTTTCAATTTTTCTTTCTGGGTTTGTTTGTTTATATGTGTTCTTTGTTGGGAAGCTTTCAAATTTCTGTAGTAATTCCCTTTCTGATCTTATTTGAAACAATGTTTTAAGCTTTTGGTTGATGATAGTACTTAATTTATGTGAGAATCAAGAGGTCATGTTTCTAGTATATGTCTTAACATTAGGATATCATTAGTTGGTTTGTCTGTTCCAAAGTTTTATTGACATATCTGGCTTAACTTGTCTATTCTATTTTGGTTTCCATATGTAGGAGAGATTGAGCTTGTATGAAGACAAGTTACAGCGGTTCATATACTTGAGTAAAGGTACACATTTTTCTCTCACTCCTTACCATAGATGCCTACTAAAATGAAGTCATTGCATTTTTTCCGGAAGTATAAGATTCTACTATTCCGTTTTTGCAATCATTTTGAAATTCTATTTATACCAGTTTCTAACATAAGCATGAATCTGTTCTTGAAGCACCATTGCGACCGTCAACTACCTTGAATTCTCAGGCAGCAACCCGTTTCATTGAGCATTCTTTACCGGACCTGACCCCTGGTAAGTGATTAATCACTTCCTTGGTTGTTCACATGGATTGCTGCTTGATTTCATCTACTTTCCTAAGAATTTCCATCTTCTGCAGAGCAGAGACTAAGTATGAGGCAAATCAGTAGAGGAGAGGGCCCGAGAATCAATTATTCAGATAGTAGTGTTAAGAAGAGAAAATACCAGTCATCTGGAAAGCAAAGTGTTCAAGCTGCTACTAAAGAATTCCTTGAGAAGGCAGCCAGGGAGCTTTTTGGTGATAATAAAGATGGTTTTAAGGGACCTCTGCAGGCTGATACTTCAGATGATGACCTACCTCTGCGCTGATCTCCCAGTTAATCATGGTATATAATTGTTACGTTGTCTTTATTTTCACAGTTGTTACGGTTCTTTTGTTTCCTTTTATTGTCTTAAAAATTTGCAAAACATTTCTACTCCCTAGTGGTGTGTGTGCCAATATGCAGTTGATATCTTGATTGGATGCAATCTCTGCTATTAAAATATGCCCAAGTGGGAGAATAACCATATGTGTTTGTTTTGACAGAATAGGGGGGGTCAAGGCCTCCCATGGTTTAAGAAATCCGAATTAAAGTGATTAAAATTATTTCTGTTCCCTTTACATTCTAAATGGCCAACCAACTTTGATTGTAAAGCCTTTTTCTCCCTTCCCTTCATAAATTGCCTATATATCGATAAAAGTAACGGTTTCCTCTTCGCACCCTGCACGTGGATGGAAATTTATATTTGTAATTTCAGTAGAACCATATCACAAGAACCAAGAACCTCTCTTCCTATTTCCACAGTACCCCTTTAAATACTGTCTGGAATACGAACTGTTGGAGATAGTATTTCTTGTGTGTAAATAAAAATCTTTTAAGTATTGACTCAATTGCATCTACTCTTCTTACTCTCACAGGTTTCTGGGTCTGCTACCAGCAGCAAGTGGAATTTTGATTTATCATTTTACCTATGTTAACCTGTAGTAATTGTTTCTGTCAAGTGTACTTCTGAATTTGAATGTCTTTGTTTTTTAATGGAGAAAATCTTACAGATTCTTCTGTAGCCATATGTTTCTAGAATAATGCTAGTTACTTGTTGCACAAGACTTGTAGTAATGGTAGACCAAAAAAAGGATGAGTTTGGCATGGATAGCATGAATTGAATCAATGGTAGAATCATTAAAGTAATAAATGAATTACTGTAATCTCAACTAGATATTAAAAAAAATGAAATAATCTCCCCATCAATGGATAGCAAAATCACCCGAAATTCCACTCACATCTCAAAGCAACCCCAAAACCAGCACCCCCAACGTCACCAAGAAACCAGCCTTTAACCCTGCAGCATTGCTTGTAGGAGCAATTGCAGGACCCTCAATCTCTGCCGGAGAAGGTGCCGGGGAGATTCCAGTGTACCTGTGTCTTGGAGACAACACGACCACAACCAACTTCTGGCCTTGCTCACAGTGACCCTGTGCTCCACTGATGAAGTAAAATGGCCCAGACTTCTCAAGCTTCACCTTGGTGTTCCCGTCCCTGTACTCTGCAATAGGATTCGAGGTGTTGCAGCTTCCGTAATCCTCCTTAGTGACTTGCAGCACTGAATCTTTGCTACCGTCGTATTTCCACACTGAAGCATGAACACCCAGAAGAGAATTAGGAAAACTGGAAGAACAAGAAGAAGAAAAAAGACACAGCCCAAAACTCAGAAAAGAAGCAGCTTATTACCGAGAGAGTTGCCAATGCGGAAACGGGAGTTTTCAGCCCATTTGTTGAGAGAGTCCGATTCAGAGGATGGAATCTTCCAAGCGTCTGTCTTGCCACCAACCAAGATTTCCTTAGCTTCTATATAGTTTAAAAAAAGAAACATAAGCAGCAAGGAAGAAGTTAGAGTTCTTGCAAAAGCAGCCATTGTGGAATTGGAGGTTTGAACAGGGGGGCTAAAAGCTGAAAAAGCAAACAAAGGAAGTAAAGCCAAGAGGTGAGCTGGGACTTGGCGGATGGGGAAGCGAGTCAGGGTCTTGCTTCATTTATAGAAGGGAGAAACTGGAAAAGAAGAGGGAAACTAGCCGTTACGAGGATGGTGTTAATGTTGGCCACGTGGCCTGCTGGGCTCTGCGTCTCTGACCGACTGTCCCTCAGCCATCTGTAACGGATAAAATAGCATGAAAAGTGGAACATGGTATCTTAACGGTCAAAAACAGAAAAACCCTGCTGAGGGCCTTTTAATCCTAGCTGTTCCTACCATCAAGCGTTTTACTCTCTTTTACCATTGTTGCACCGTTACCTACTTCTAATCCCCATGATCTTTAATTGGTGATAATTACAGTAAGATCTTGTTTTGTTTATCAAAATTTTTTTAATATTATTTTTTATTATTTAGATAATCCTGCAGTCTGTTTTCAAAAAATTTCCTATCTTCAAATATTTTTCGTGATAACATTATAAAAATAACAACATGATATTTGCTTTTTATTAAACTAAAAAGTAAAAAATATTTTTTAAAAAAAAAAAATAATTTTATGTTTTTAAAAAATATTAAAAATTAACAAAACCACAAAAACAAAGCCCATCAGGTAAGGTAGTCACCCATATGGATCACAAACCAGCTACAAAGCTCAGAATGTTTGTACTCTTAACAAAGTTGGGCTGCGGCCTATGGCCTGTCGGTGCTTGCTGTCTTTTGTTCTGTGACCGTCACCGTGAGTTGTGCCGCCGCCTCCTAGGAGTGAACACGTGGCAACGACACAGGATGCCATGCAACCGCCGCAAAACGCTACGTGTTTCCTCTTCAGGAAATGCCGGCGACGCTGGCTGTTCCATTCCTAAAGCCCCTGACAGAGATATAAAAGGAATCGTTTATACTTTTTTGGAGTTTCAGGTTCGCTTACTGAGAAACATGGCAAAGGTGGACGATTGCAGAAAAAACGCAACACCCACAAGATGAACCCTGAAGAAGTAAGAGCAGCAGGCGTGGAAGCATCCAAGAGGCCACCAGGCCACCACCCAGGTGAAGTGCTGCACCAGAGACGCCAGCTTCCCGCCACCATGACTACCATCACCATTGGCGGCCTCGTCGTCACTGCCGCCGTAGGGTACTCCGTGTTGTACTACAGAAAAAAGCGTGAAGCCACTGCCCTTGATGTTGCCAAGGTAGCCACAGGGGTTGCTGACCCTGAGGACACCCATCCCAGGAAGTAGTATGTGTAATAACTAGTTCTAAGTGCAATTTTCTTTCTAATAGTGTTCTTCTTGTTGTTCATGCATGCAAGAAGAAAATTAGTTAAAACTCCTTCCTTGTAACGTCAAGAACTCCGCTGTTATGATACAGAAAGATTTTTCTTTCTTTATTTTTTCTTGATAAATATCATACAGAAACTTGAACTACATCAAATCTCACAAAATATTCAATTTACGTTCTCCAATAGCACAAAACTCCATTGAACTAAGTCAGGAAGGTTGTAGAACAAAGGAAGATGAACAAAGCCCAGGAGCCTGAGGTGAGGTACGACCTCCACCACCATTGGTGATCCTTTCTGCATAAGTGGAAGTAGCAGAGATACACAATGGTTTATTTCAGCACAGATGATGAAGAGGATAATGAAGACCAGAAGAGGAAGCCATAGACGTAGAATAATTGATTCAGGGGAGAACAAAAAAACGGTTCATTCAAAACGGCTCCAAAAGGAAGTATTCCTCCAATCGGAACTAAGAAAACCGGGTTCATATACCAAGCTCTCTCAGGGATCTGTCTTGGGATGCTATGTGTCTTCACAGGATCCTCAGTTACTGATTTGTGGCTCCGTAGGGGTACCTGGCTTCCTTGCCGCCGTGGCACGGGGGCAGTCGGGTAGCTTACTTGCAATAATTCCATAGCTGCTACACAGCTTGCAATACAAAGTAATGGACAACAAGAAGGAAATAATTCCAATGAGTTTCTTATTTCTACATGAGCAGCAAGCAAACAATTTCTTTTTTTCATCCTGAAAGTATACATAAACTGGTAGATCAGTTCATTCATGAATTCTCCTGAATTTTCGCAGCAATTTTGCACTACAACATAAAAGAATGTTTGATTAAAGAATCACAAGAAGATCCTCTCAACATACATTAGAAATCAGGTATTCTTCAAATCAACTACAGAAATGAACTCGGTTCAAAAATGAGCATTAAAGTTTACAACTGAAAGCATGATATATATCTTAATCTTGAATCTTAACCTAAGACAATGTTCGTTGTAGACAACACCACCATAAAAAGCATAATCCTGTTCTACACATTTAATCGATCTTGACAGATGAGTAGATGAGCCTTGTGAACCAAAAGCATGCATAAAATCCAATGGTGCCGGTTAGCACAAAAAATGCATATGAAGCAATAAGCATGTATCCAAAGTATAGGAGCCCAGAAACCAGCTTAGTGATCTCAAGCTTTGTGAAGAAGTAGAATGTAGCGTAGAGGAAGAGGTACAAGGCTGAGGAGCCTGATGTGAGATATGACCTCCACCACCATAGATAATCTTCACTGCATAACTGGAAGTAGCAAAGCACAATGGTTATTTCAGCACAAGTGACAAGGAGAATAATGAAGACCAAGAACAGGAAACCAAAGATGTAGTAGAACTGATTCAGCCAGATTGAGGTAAGAATGAAGAACAGTTCAATGAAAACGGCCCCAAATGGAAGTATTCCTCCAATCAGAATAGAGAAACTTGGGTTCATATACCAAGCCTGCTCAGGGATTTGCCTTGGAATTTTATTTGTCTTCACAGGATCCTCAATTGCTGGCTTCTTGAACCCAACATAACCACCAACAAAAACAAGTGGAACTGAAATTCCAAACCATAAGAGGACCAGAGCAAACATTGTCCCAAATGGTACAGCCCCAGAAGATTTCTGTCCCCATATGAGAGCATTTAAGACAAAGAAAATGGCAAAGACAACAGCAGGAAACATGAATGCAGTCCTGAGAGCTATTTTCTTCCACTCTGCTCCTTTGAACATTTTGTATAGACGGGCAGAGGCATAGCCAGCTAAAATGCCCATGAAGACCCAAAGTAAGAGCATAGCTGTCATAAGACCACCACGGTTCGAAGGGGAAAGAAATCCAAGAATAGCAAAGATCATGGTAACAAGTACCATGCCCAAAAATTGAACACCAGTTCCAACATAGACACAGAGAAGATCAGAGTTAGATGGAGGCCTGAAAACATCCCCATGGACAAGCTTCCATCCAGTCTCTTCTTGGGCTTCTTCCTGAGTCTCAAGTTCATTATACTTCGAAATGTCACGGTAAAGTGTTCGTAGCATAATCATTGCTACCATGCCCGAAAGGAAGAGAACAATCATCAAGGAATTGACAATTGAGAACCAGTGTATTTGGTCATCACTCATTAAAAGATATGCATCCCATCTAGATGCCCACTTCACTTCACTCTCCTGAAAATCAGCATAAGAATATAAGAATATTAGCTCCCCATTGGTGACTGATGTCACAAGCAAGCTAGTTTTAACCTTATTTCAAGAAAAGTGATCCAACAGAGAACTTCTGCCAAGTAATAAATAGCCAGCAGAATTTACTTAAACACAAATGATCATCACCCCCAGGGCTTCAGCCCATGGTTGACACTGAAACAATTAACATAGCAACTGTCAATCCTAAAAATTATTTACAGTTGAAGAGCTCACCTGGTATTCAACATCATATGTGAATATAATTTCCTTGCCTGCTTCAACTTCTTGAGGAGTGTTAGAATTAACAACTGTGCGTTTAGTATGGGGGTCACAAGTTGTCAAACGAGTCTTGTCACTCCATTTCCCCTCATATTCATGTCTAACACTGCATTGTTTTAGAGCGTAATGAAAATGCCATCAAAACATGATTCCATGATCTCAGCCACAGACCCAGAATCATCAATTTTATGGTATGCCAGAACTCAGAAGAACTAACCTGTATGGCTTAACCTCAAATCCCACAATTCTAGCAGAGTCAGTTTGCTGATCCCTGTGATACTTGACAGTAAATGCCAAATGGTTGTGAATGAAATATTTTTCCTCCTTGCTCTGCATAACCAGACAAAGTAAGCATACATAGTAGCTAATACACCAACAAATAAGGAAACATTTCAGATTATCATGTTTACCCCACTGTATTGGCCTTTGAGCCCAATATGGTACCCAAGCTGATAAACAGTAGGAGCCTCCTGATCTAACCTTCTTATGGGAACAACAAGGGGAAGGTTATCAAGGATCCTGTTACATGAATCACAAATTAATTAGAAAAAGAATCTTGAGAGCAACAGATGAATTCCATGTCTGGAGAAATGAATAGCATACATATTGACTCGATATTCATCATCAATCTTCTCCTTAAAATGCTTTGCAGTTTTGGCATCAAGTGTAATTTGGCAAAGAACAGCACACATTTGTGGCTCCCGCATTTTAAACTGCATCAATTCAAGTCAAAGAGAACAAGTTAATAGCCACAAAATAAACAATCTGTCCCATAATCATAAGAAACACTAAAAACCGACCACAAAAGGAGAATTTTCAATACGATCACCGCGAAGCACTTCCCCAAGATTCTCTGCACTGTCCAGGATCTTTTTTGGCGAACAAAAAGGAAGTGAATAGTATGAGTAAGGAAGTTGTGTCTTTATAGACGTCAATTTGTTCACTTTCACCTTCAAAGGATCCCCCTGCAAACCCCAACAAAAAACAAAATCAATAACTAAACAAGACCACAAAATTCCTCATTGAACACTTCCAAATATTACAGCATGCTGAGCGAAACTAAAGTAATTAGGGAATAGATGAGTTGTCATCAATTAGGTACACATGATAAGCACCAGGTAACTAATCACTAGAAATAATTGAGTAAGCTTCCCATTAAGACAATATGTAAATTAAATCTCTTTAGAGAACACAATTCCTAATCTTAAGCAATAATTACTCTAGGCTGCATCATAGAACCCGATCAGCTTAAACTGCAATGCTAGATGCTTCGGATAAATGCAAAAATGGCATAAAATTACAAATTC
Source organism: Theobroma umbraticum (assembly GCF_002168275.2). Taxonomy (NCBI): domain Eukaryota; kingdom Viridiplantae; phylum Streptophyta; class Magnoliopsida; order Malvales; family Malvaceae; genus Theobroma; species Theobroma umbraticum. The sequence continues at coordinate 13,358,073 of NW_018397256.1, read as the reverse complement.
ACTAAAAGAATGCACGCTCAATGTTTTCGAACAAAAGGACAAAAAAGTTAAAGAAATCATTGGGTATAAATGCAGCTAATTTATTCAAACAAAAATCCCTTCGAACAACCAAGATGAATATAAAATAACTCGATACGAAAAAAGAATTATAAAGCCGTCATTTCCATTTCCAACACAGAAAATTATCATTAATCACCTACCAACAATGATCATACATGAATCCTATTATTCTATTAAAAACAAGCAGAGGTAAAATTTAAGATACGAAATCAAAACCAGATCAAACGAAACAAAGCAGATCGAGCAAAGAGAAACCGAGAACCGACCTTCTGGAAGTCCTCGGGGGCGACGCCAGGGAGGTAGAAGCAGTGAGCGCCGTGGATGAGAAACAGGAAGAGAACCGCCGAGATCATCGACGTCGTCGATTTGTCCTTAGATCTCGATCGAGATTCCATTTTTGTATGGTGGAGAAACTCTCTCTTTCGGAAAAGGAGAGGGGGTGTGAGATCTGGAAAAGGGGCGAGAGCGTGTTTTGGGAGTGCTCTAAGGAGGAGGAGAGACAACCAACAACACGAAAGGAGGCTGGGGGCTGATGGGGGCACCTAACCCACTAGATCGGGGCCCAGGTTTCTGTCCTATTCGTCTTCGTACGGTGCGTTCCGATTATTCATTCTCCTTTTGCCACGTGTGCTTTCAGCCCATTGTTTTTTATTTTTTTTTATGCACCGTCACTTTAGACAGGTTGTAAGTCAATTTTGAGTGTCGGTCATGGCTTCATTTGGACTATATGTGTCTTTTCTGGACTGGGCGGGCCAGTGCAGGGCCTTTAGGCCCAATTCACTCAAAAAAATTCCCATATTTTTCATGTTTTTAAAATTTTTAATTGATTGAATCAAAACTATGTACCAAATTAGTATTAAATTTCAATTTAATTGTGCTCAATAGATTCTAATTATAAGTGTCAAACGAGCTTATTCAAACTTTTGATTTATTTTTCCCTCCAATATTTATACAAATTTACTGCTGCACTTGATTGTAAATCTTCTATATTAATTTTAAGCTCTGCAAATAAATATCATTTTTTAATTCATATAATTTTAACAATACGAAAACACAATCATTAATTTAATCTAATCATCCAATTAATAATCAGATAGAAAAAATTCAAATTCAACTCTATGAAAACACAATCAACTATTTAATTTAATTTAATTATCTAATTAATAATCTAAAACTATTAAATCTCTAGGGTTATAAATATTTAACAAGTTGAGTAAGTACAACAAGGTGGCAACTCTTATCGGTTGCGTTTGTGATTGATAGGAACATTCTACCTGTTAGACTAAATCTGAAAGTGATGAATTCAAGATTTTATATGAAAATTAATTATAAAAATAATCATATTATATATATATATATATATCAAATTTTAAATACAAAAACACCTTAAATATTTGGGACTGTCGAGTTCGAAAACAAACAACCATGTGAAAAAGAAGAACAATCAGCCAATGGGGTGTTGATAATTATTCGGTCTCGATCAGAATTAAACCTTCACCGGCCTTAAAAATTTCAAGTTGCAAAAGGAAACCAACGTTTTCTATTTCTATGATCAGGAACCAGCTTCAGCTTCTTTGGTTGCTTTCATGATGGCGGCTGCTGCATATTATCTTAAGGATGTTCACGATTGCAGCATATCAAACCAATCAACGTTACTCGAGGAAAAAACCAAAATTTAATGGCCAAGTTGGACCTGGAACTTGGAAAGAACCGATCTGATTGGTTTTGACTGCCAACCCAAAATTCTTGCAGAGCCAGGTTGATGATCTTTATCACTCGACAGTAAAAATGGCAGATGGTTGTGGATGAAAAGCTTTTTCTATTTCTTCTACTCATTAACCAAAGTAAGCAAAAAGCAGTAGCTGATTTACATGCAAAAGAAAAATGGAACAATTGATGCCGAATTGCCTTTCAATAACCCAGCAAGAAGGTCAGGTTGGTAAACAGGACACACCTGATGTAACCTTCTCACAGGAACAACCAGGAGAAGGTTTTCATGGATCCTGCCACGTGTCGCAAATTTCTCAGAAAATGTAACTTAAAAGGCAACTATGGTTGTAATAATACTTGCTTATAAATGTATACATAATATTTTCGGTATAATTTCACACATGCATAGATACATACACCTATACATACGACTGCTTAATGATGTCAATTTTGCTAATAAGACAGATATAAGTCCAAAACCAAGAATAGGGTAGGGGAGAGTTGTGTGGGGGGGGATGTTACTGTAGTTTATAAAGAAAACTGGGCCTGGGGCAGTGTATTAGTAGTCAGTACTTACTATTTGTAGACCTTGTTGGGAATTCAGCAAATTCCACGTTGAAAACAATGAGAATGTTAACAAGCTAAAGCATTTGTCATGTAGATTTGGCGGGGGGAATCAAGTCCATTGAACCCTGTCCAAGAGTTTTTGACAGGAATGTAGCATTCAGTCACAATCAGATTGGAATGTTCACCAGTCCTTGGATATTTTCAAGTTTGCAGCAGAAAATCAATCTGCAATTTTCTATATTTTAACCCAAGGAATTTCACAAGAAAGATATCAATCCACGTGATCTAAAGAAAAAGTGTGATGGGAGCAACACCAGCTGGATTGGTTGCTTTCATGATGGAGGCTACACAGCCAAAAGCCCAAAATGGAGTGAACCATTAGCAGTGGCTTCATGTTCTGTGCGGATTTTCATGGTCATTGATTGCCAACCAAATGAGTCAAATTACCACTATCATTCAATAATTGACAACACCAAGGCTGGTACAGGAAACTTTGCTTTCTTTTCTTTTCCTTTTTTCTTTGAAGGGTGAAAGGGCAAATTGGATTTCTTTTCAACCCCTTAATAGCCGACTTGTCAACATTTTAGATCCGGGTATGGCCAAGGCTGTGACCAAATCTGAGAAAACAAAAGAAATGGTTCATTGATTCCGAAATAGTGTGCTTGCAAATCTAAAACTACACTGTAGATAAGCATTTCATTTTCATTATTGGTCATTATTAATGATAGATGTATCTCTTCGTTCTTTAGTTTATTGAAATTCACTATTTTATCTCATAAAAAAAATCTACAAATTAAAATGACGTAAATATTTAAATTCATGATTTTTTTTTTAAGTTGGTGACATATCACATGTATTGCGTTGGATATGGATTATGATACATAGTTTAGAACCAAATCCATGTATATAACACCTAAGTCTTAACAATTTTTCTTTTTTTTTGGGCCAGCCTTGAAACTCAAATAGCCGAAGCATTTTTCCTTCAATTTTCCCACATTTCCCCTTTGTATGGCATCCATGTGCGCCCCCCCTCCCCTTCTCCGTTTTAGTTTATTCCACGTTTTGTAAAGTCTTTCCATGGAGAGAGAGAAAGGGGAGGCAAAGTTTGATGTATGGGCAAGTAGTTGGTACAATCATGTCGAGCTTTAAGTGCATAAAACCTGGAGAGAATCTACCAACTTGTATAAACACGAAGAGCACCAATCCCACTCTATTTTGTGTGAAACTTATTCTAACCACCCCCCCACCCCTCTCCCACAACAGAAGAGAGGTTGGGCATAAAGGGCGCTGCCTGGTCCCCCCACAACTCGGCCATTGCCAAGGAAAAACCCATCCATACCATATACCCCATTAGGCCTTTTTGGGACCCTCAAGTTTCCTCCCATCATCATTTATTTATCATGGCTTATGCCCACGCCTTCTCATTTTCCTTTTCTCTCAGAGCTACGTGTCAAGAATTTATATTTTCACTTCAACAAACATATTTGTTAAATAAAAAAAACAAACTCTCACTTATAAGCTTAAAATCTACTCATCTCTTACTGTTAAGAAATCTGCAATACTGCCTGTGATCATCACTGGACTAATCTTTGCGGCTTTTTATTTGCTATACCGTACGCCATGTGCTGCTTACTTGCTAAAGGTTAGCATCAGCTGCCCACATATTCTTTGCAGTTGCCTGTTGGTTTCGATGGCAAAGCTCAAATCTGATCTCCATGGCGCCGTTGCTGTCCTCCTGTTCTGATCCTAATTTATGAAATGAAAGTCACAGAAAATTGACGGAGATGAATACTATAACAATAAGTTTTTGACCGGTAAATATTGCATAAGCATTAAATCTCACACCTACTACCACTTTATTAACATTGTATATATCTTAATAAAATCATGTCATATTTATTGAAAATTGTCTGATTATGACATAACTTCGATGGACGGATGTAATTTCATAATTAAAAAAAAATCTCTCGTCTATGCACTATATTTTTTCTTCTTTAAATCTGAGGTGAATGGCACAATAATAAGGTAGCTGGAAAGGATGGAAGAACTGAAAGGAGCTTTGGTCCATGCCATCAATTACCCAATTAAGAGCAGTGATTGCACTTGTCCGAAGCTAGGTCCCCGTCCACCCCTACTGCCTATCCCCGGGGGACCACGCTTTGTTTATTTTTTCCTAATTAATTCCCAAGTCATGCCAAAAATACTTCATATTATGAAAACGATTGTTCCATCTGAATCGTCCGCATAAAATATATTATTTTTTATTTATTTTAATTATAACAAAATTAATAAAAAAATGTATCATTTTCTTATCAGGCAGTCTGTACACGGATATAAAACTTATACCCGTATTTATGTTTGAAATAAAATGATATTTCTTTTACCAAGTTTAGTTTTCCTTTCGAGATTACCTAATGAATGATAAACAATTTTTGATAAATCAAGTCAAAAATACATTTTATTAAAAATATATATATTTATTTTCTTTGCATTGATTTATAATATAATCATAATTCACGATATTAATAATAATATTGATATTTATGTTCAAAATAAAATGATATATATTTTTTTATTATTGTTTATAGTAATTAAAATAAAATATACCTTATGTTAACAAAAATAATTTCTTTCCTTAGTGGTCCTAGGAGCAAGAGGACTCTAGTTAATTTTATGGGATTGTCACGTAAATAATCTCGTCCAAATGTTTAAATTCAGTGATGAGAATTTGTGGACCAAAGTAGGATAAGAAGATAGAGAATCAATCAATTTCCATAAATTTAATGTTATAGCTTTCTAAAGCTGTCTTTCTTTTTTGCTTCTTTTACTGTCCAAAAGACCTTGACTCAACCAATTCCCAATAAAATCAATGTTCAGTAAATAATAGAGATATAAATGCACAGAAATTAATAGCAATAATTTGACAAAATATCGACCCTTTTTTTTTCCATCTTTAAATGTTTATCTTGTTATGAAATTTAAAATAAAAAAATTTGATTTTAATGTGTTTTAATAAATAAGAACATGGTTCGGATTAAGTATTGCACATTTGTTTTTATTTTCTTGATTTCCTTTTCTCATTTTTGTCCTTCAACCAAGTTTTCAAATTTTTTATGTTATAACGAGTAAGCATTCGGTTGATTCAATTTTAAAACGATTGAAAATTAATTTTATCACAAAATTTTAAATAATAGTTAAATTTACCAAATTACATTGTAATAATCAAAATAATCAAAATCGGTTGATATTCACTTCTATATATGTTAAATAGATTCTAAAGCTATTAAGATAGAAACAGGATTATAAGTTAGAGTGGGAGTTGGTTGGTGGAGTTAATTTTTCCAATGCTTTTGCAAATGAATATTCAATTAGTTCAATTTAAAAATTCAAATTTAATCAAATATTTTTAAATAATAATTGAATAGATTGAATTACACTATAATAATTGAAATAATCAAAATCGATTAATGTTCACTTCTACATATGTTCAGTAGACTTTAAGGCCATTAAGACAAAAACAAGATTATAAGTTAAGAGCAGGAGCTGATCGGTGGAGTTAATATTTCTAATGCTTTTACGAATGAGTATTCAGTCGGTGTGAGATTTTAAAAATAGTGAAAAGTAAATAAATAAAATATTTTTTACTAGTAATTAAATTGTATAATCGAAATAACCAAAATATACATGTTAAGTAGATTCTAAGGCTGTTAAGATAAAAACACGATTAAAAATTAAGAGCGGGAGCTAGTCGGTGGAACTAAATTTTTACTGTTTACTGTGGCAACCGGCCATGATTTTGCATTAGTACTCCTTTGATTAACACAAAGCCGACCGAGTAGCTATCCTTTGTTTCCTTGGAACTTCTTCTTTTTCATTAATTGCATTTATGGCCTTTTTCTGAAACGGTGACAGGCGGTGAAAATTGTAAACCTCTTTCAAAGTTACATTGACTCCTGTCTTTTTCACGTCAACGCCTACGCAACAGCTAGAATTTCATGCCTTTTAATTACCTAACATGCATCATGGAATTCCTATTCATATTATTTTGTAACAAATATTAATATTATATTTTTAAACACTTAATTTATTAATTAATATATAATTTTTTATTTAAAATATAGAGTTTAATTTTTGTTTTCAAGTTCAAAAGTAAATATCATCTTTTGTGAATTTAATTATTTTCACATCGTATTTTTTTAAAGGTTTTTTATTAAAAAATTAATATAATTACTTTCATCTAATAAAATTATTAAAATAATTTATTTATTTATATTTAAAAGTTTGAAAATATTTAACAATTTTATTAAAAATACTGAAAAAATAAAATCACAGAAGACGGTAGAGTTTATCAAATATTTTGTAATTAATGCAAATTAATTGAACATCCCAATATAGAATCTTTTAACCATTTACAAGCTTTTTTTGCTTATTTCTTCTAATTAATTAGTTAGTCTATAAAAAGCCAATCTAGGCAAAGTGATTATGGGTTTATTACCATGATTGTTAATTAATTTGCTTAATCTATAGTACTATCATACTTTACGCAATTAATTTATTATGAGGAATTAAAATATAAATAATCATAATTATCATTGTTCAACTTTAACTATTGTATTCACATTAAAAAGTTTAAAGTTAAAACTATTGTTTTTGCTTATCTAATTTTAACTTTATATTCCTTTTGTCACGTTTTTTTTTTCTAGATAATTTGTAATAAAAATAAATAAATTTTTTATTTTAATATATTTTATAATAAAATATGCAATACTTTTTAATATAAAATTATAATTATAATTTATTCATTGTTAATAACAAAACCTTGATTTTACAGGTTAAAATCTTTTTTATGTGCCCAGCTAATCCCGAACAAGTATACGACAGAAGAAGATAGCAAGATCCTAGAATATCCACTGCGGAAGCGACACATACGGACTAGAAGCCTTTTTCGACACGTGGTAACTTTTCATTGAACTACATGAAACGACCAAGGTAAAACTTTTCTCATAGGAGCATCCCCGGCCCGAAGGCGTAAAAAAGAAAAAGGGCAAAGAGAAAGAGCTTGGCGTCAAAAGTCAAAAGACAAGGGCTACGCGTCAAACGGGAAAAAAGGGAGCCAAGCCAAAGCAAAAGCCCACGCGCGCGCGGGAACGAAGGGCGTGTAAAGAACGAAACAAAAGGGGGAGACACGGTGGCAAGAAGAAGTAAATTAGAGGAGGAAAGAAGGGCAAAACGGTAAAGAAAAAGGTGGCGTGCTTTAACGGCGAAAAAAAAAGCTCCAAAAAAAGTCTTTACTGAGCCACCCTGTTAACACAGACCCCCTACTCCCTATACAAAGGCAGTCTACACACTGCCCATTTTACCAAAATCCCATTTTTTTTCCTTTTATTTATTTCCTTCTTTGCAAGCGAAAGAAGCAAAGAAAAAGGAGAAAAGGAAAGAAAATTTTTGGAAGAGGAAGGATTGGGGGAGAGACAAGTGCGTCAGACTGGGGAGCTGATCAACCATTGATCACGTACACACTGATATATATTAGTCTTTTTTACTATAGTATAAAAAATAGATAGAGAAAGGAAGGAAGGCAAGAGATTCATCGAGATTTGCGCCTCGGGGGGCAAAGGAGAGAGAAAGATCTTTGATGTATCAGCAGATCAGGCTGATTTAAAAGCAAAGGCGGCGAGAATTTATTGATATGATGTATCTTGATATAAAACAACCCCATCATTCACACTCATGGCCCGTTAGCCTTTCTGGCTTGGCTTAGCTTCCTTGCTTGCTTTCTTCTCCGCTCTACAAACAACCCATAGATTTTGCTCCCCTTATTTTTTATCTTCTCTCTTATCTGACGCCACCTTTCGCTTTGCTTTTTTGGGTTTTTGGTCCCTTTGGGATTATTTCTGGGTTTGGTTTTCGTTGGTGAATTTAAGATTAAGCGTCATCAATGTCATCATAAAGTGGGGGAAGCTGGGAAATGGGATAGGAACAGCGTGGAGTTCGAGGAAGGGGTGGAGGAGGATAAGGAAGCAAGGCCTGTTGATGTTTCTGTTGTTGTTGTTGGTTCTGTCCAATGTTTATTAATACTCTCTCCTTGGCTTCTTGCTGTTGCGTTTGCGTGTTCTCTTTTTTAGGATTTTAGTTTATTAAAAAAGATTTTTCTCTTTTTCTGAAGTCTCAAATTCTTCTTTGAAGAATAGGAACAGCTGTTTCTTTGCCTCTGCTCTCGGTTTCTGGTTTGGTTTGGGTTTGTTTTATTCAGCTGAGAGAGACACAGAGAGAGAAAGAGAGAAGCTTTGTCGTTGGTACACGGTATGGGCAACTCCATAACCACAAGGAACTTAGGCCTGCTTCTTGAGTTTGCTTGAAGGGATTTTTCCTGTGGTTTCTTCTCTTCTGTGAGGGTATTTTCGAGAAAAGTAACAAAAATGAAGTTTATGAAGCTTGGCTCCAAGCCTGACGCCTTCCAAGCTGATGGCAAATGCATCCGGTAAGATGGGTTTCACTCACATTCCTTCCTTTTGCAACAAACCAATGCAAATTTTGTTCATCGTTGTTTCCTTTTTAAGTTTCTTCTTAACATTCTGTTTTCTCCATTTGATTTGGTTTTGTTTTGTTTTCCGTTATGCTGTCTGCTCTAGACATGTTTAACTATCCATTTTGGTTCTTGGGTTTGGTGTTTCCCCCGTTGTTTGTATTGTGCATATCACTAGTCCGTACGGTTTCTGAGATGCAAGTTCATTAGCTCTACCAATTTTCTACTAAAAATGTGTAATTTATTTCATTTTGTATTAGTAGCTACTGTGCTGTTTATGAAAAATTTATCTTTGTCTTTTTATACAGCTTAGCGGGTTATACTTTAACGCCTTAAAAAAAGAGAAACCTTTCAGTGGTTAATCATACCATTGGGAAAAGTCACAACTTTAACAAGTGATTTTTCTTTTTCTCTTGATTTTCTTTTGGCTTGGCGACAGATTAACCACATGGGTGTTTTCATTGCCAATTATTATTCTTTTATTGTTTGGTTTTTGGGTGGATTGGAGAGTGAAAAAAGAGATGGGGTATCTGGGAGGTGGTCCAGCTGTTGAGCCTGTTCTCTTTTTCATGAGTTAGTGGTCCAAATGTGGGAAAGGCATATTGGGAGCAGGCCTTTAATCATCGTTGTAAGAATCTTCCTGTAAAACAATAGCATGTTCCACCTAACATCAGGCATTTTCCCATCTCCCAACGTGGAGCAGGCTTGGTTTTTACACCATAACATGTCAAAAAAAAAAAGAAGTCTCTTCCCCTGACAATAACTTCACATAACCGAATCAGTTTTATCATTGTGTTGTTAAGGCAGCGTTAAGGAGGACTGATGTAGTCTAGTACCCTGGATGCGTCACTTTGTTACTTAAGCTATGGACTGATGTAGGATGCTTGTATTCTTTGACTAACAGATTTAATAAGTTCCCAGTAAATGATCTTTTACATTTTGGTTACCTTCAAGATCTTTTTATAGATTCAGATTTCAACTTTTTAAGCTGACACCGCTGATTAAAAGTGGGAAAAATGAAAGAGGCTTGAGAGCTCTATGTATGGAATTGGTTGTTGGCACTGTTCATTTCTTGAATGGGACCTTCTTTGTAGTCAATACTTCTTGTGCTTGAGCGAGTTGCATCATAAAATGAAAACGTCAGCAGAGGCAGCTTGTTCGTTTGTTGCTTATTGACTAGTCTGTGAGATACTAATATACTCCTAGAAAGCTGTGTCTGGAATCTTTTTTTGTAGGTTTTTGGTAGAGGTTGTCTTAAAAGGTAAATTAATCGCTTTGGTCAACAAGTGATAAATAATTAAAAAAAAACTGAATTAATCTTTAATAATAATGCTGTATTTACACCTGTTTTTCATGTTTAAGAGGGGCAATAATTTTATGTCAAAGTCACAAAGGTGTTTCAGAATATAGCATGTGGTTTGTTGCGGAGTTTGAAATGTCCAGTCCATTGACAGTAGCCATTGATTGTCTAACTTGGGGCTATGTGGATGGCTAAGAGTTTTCGCTGCTCTCTCAATAAGTTTAGCTTTAATTTTTTCCTCTTTGTGGGCTTAACGTAAAATATCTGTTGATGCAGGTATGTTACATCTGATTTGGCGACGGATGTCACCATTACTGTGGGTGAAATGAAATTTTACCTTCACAAAGTATGCTCAATCCCTTCAAAATTTTTATGCTTGTTATATGTGTTTGTAGATGCTGAATTTAAAGCTGACTTTTGGTATTTGATTCATTCTAAATAGTTTTCTTTTTTTATTCCGTTTAAAGCTCATGAAAACTTTAAAGGTATTTCTTCAACCTAACTATACATTTGAATTTTGTTCTTCCAGGAATATATTTCTATTATTACCATTTCATGGGTTTATTAGTGTGCAAAATTTTGTCAAAGTAGTGTAATTAGATACTGTGAAATCTCACCGATGACAGTCATATATTTCCCTCCTATAACTTCTTGCATAAGTTTCCTCAGATGAGTCTTTGCTATTATAGATGCCAATGTAGTGGGAGTACAGATGAATCTTTGCTTGATTTCTTCTCTCAGCTAAACTAAACTGTTATTTTTATAATTAAGTTCTAGAATTCTGTGTCTATAGAGATAATTAAAGATGTTGCTTTTATGTCTCTTTTGCAGTTCCCTCTATTGTCAAAGAGCAATTGCTTGCAAAAACTAGTGCTGAAAGCCAGTGAAGAGAACTGTGATGAAATTAATATGGTTGATTTTCCAGGTGGGCCAAAAGCATTTGAAATTTGTGCAAAGTTCTGCTACGGGATGACTGTGACTTTAAATGCTTACAATGTTGTGGCTGCCCGTTGTGCAGCTGAATACCTAGAGATGACTGAGAATGTTGATCGGGGTAACCTAATTTTTAAAATCGAAGTATTTCTTAATTCTAGTATATTCCGTAGCTGGAAAGATTCCATTATTGTTTTACAAACTACCAAATCTCTTATACCATGGTCTGAAAACCTGAAGATTGTTGGAAGATGCATTGATTCCATTGCATCTAAAACCTCTGTGGATCCAGCAAACATCACATGGTCCTACACATATAACAGGAAGTTATCAGTGCCTGACAAAATAGTTGATGATGGTATGAAATTTCGAGAGAAGGTTGAATCTGTCCCGAAGGATTGGTGGGTTGAAGATATATGTGAGCTAGAGATTGATCTCTACAAGCGAGTCATGACTGCTGTGAAATCAAAGGGAAGAATGGATGGTGCAGTGATTGGTGAGGCACTGAAAACTTATGCTGTCAGATGGTTGCCAGATTCTGTTAATGCCTTGGTTTCTGAAGCACATTCCTGGAGGAACAAATTACTGGTGGAAACAATTGTATGCTTATTACCTTCAGATAAGGCTGTGGGTTGTTCATGTGGTTTCTTGCTGAAGCTGTTGAAAGTTGCCATTTTGGTTGGGGTGGATGATTCAGCTAAGGAAGATTTAGTGAAGAGGATAAGTTTAAAGTTGCATGAGGCTTCTGTCAAGGATTTATTAATCCCGGCTCGGTCTCCCCAAACTACATTATATGATGTTGAGATGGTGCAATCTATTGTGAATCGATATATCATGAATGAAAAGTGTACCCAAGATTTAGATGTTGAAAAGAATGAGATGGGATGTACTGATTTTGTTCTAGGGCATGGATCCTTGTTGAGTGGTGGTAAATTGATTGATGGATATCTTGAAGAAATTGCTCGGGACCCTAATCTTTCCCTTGCCAGTCTCATTGACTTGTCTCAGTCTATCCCCGAGTATGCTAGACCAGTTCATGATGGACTCTATAAAGCCATTGACATGTACCTGAAGGTAGGCTTTTTTACATTAAGGATACCAATATCATTGATCTTCTCAATTTCTAGAATTATATATCCCATCTCATAAATACATGCATAAATTCTTTCAGCATATTTTCTGATGCTCAATAAAGTATGTGCTGTGAATGCTTTCAAAGAACATCTAGGTCACTTCCAAGATCTGTAATGTTATAATGTTGTAATTCCAACTGCTCTACTAGGAGTGCATTGGTAAAGGGGAAATGTTAATTGGTAGAGAGGGCAGAATTGTTGTTAGTCTAACTCAAGTTGAACTAGGACCTTGCAATATGGTAGGACCATGTTTTTTTTCTCTCTCCTCCTGTATTTTTGAAACAAAATATGGTTACCTTTCAGTCAACCACCTAGTTGAGGACACCTTGCTTAATTAATTTTTCTTACTGCTTGAAGCAGCATTTTGGGATATCGGAGTTTGTGGTTGTTGATTAGATAGCACAGAGTAATTTCTATGGTCTAGTGACGATATTACACAATCTTTGTTTTTCATGATGCCTGCCATTATCATATAGTGAAAACCAATAAGTTTTTCATGCATAAATGGTTTTTGATATGGAGGCACTTGGACAGTCCAAAGAATGGGTTATTATGTTTGTCTGCAGGAGCATCCAAGCTTGACAAAGGCCGAAAGAAAGAAATTGTGCGGGCTGATGGATGTCAAGAAATTAACTATGGATGCATCTATGCATGCTGCACAGAATGAGAGACTTCCACTACGGGTTGTAGTTCAAGTTCTCTTCTTTGAGCAGGTTAGGGCTGCAGCTGGAGTTCAATCACTTACTAACAATTCTCGCGATATTTCCCATTCCACAACAAACACAGAAGAAGAATGGGAGAAGACTGCAGCTGAAGATTGCAACTCCCTCAAGAAACAGATGAGTCAAATGAAGGTGAAAGAGGATGGATTTCAAAAGAATGGTAAAGTGGCCAAGAAGAATAGCAAAAACAGTAAAAGTGGCATGCAGCTGCTGCCATCTCGATCTAGAAGAATATTTGACAAGTTGTGGGTTGTGGGAAAAGGCCATGCGGAGAACAGAAGTTCTGAGACCTCTGGAAGTTCGCAAAGCCCAACTTCAATGGTTCCAGGGGAGACCAAGTCCTCTGGTTCATCTTCAAGACACAGGAGGCATTCTATTTCTTAGATAAGGATGCTGAGGGTTATCAGTACCTAAACAGGGAAAGAATATTCAAACTGTTGTAAGTGTAAAAAGTGGTAGGATTTTGTTGTAGTTGATGATGGGGGTTATCTTCTTGTTATGTGTGAAGTATTCTAAAAGGAGGGTCAGTTGCAGAAAAAATGTACTAGTTTTTTTGGGTGCCAACACTTTCTAACATCTTATCCAATTGTATGATTATCAATCTTCATATCAAGTCTCTTGTATCTAATTGGAGGTCTACATTTTCTTGGAACTTTCTATTCCTTTTACCTGTAATAATTCATGGATCACCTTATTGTTTCTCCTGAAGAGATGTGCAACTGCTGGAGAAAAAGGGCGTGGCCCAAAGTACTTTCCCAGTTGCCTTGGAATAATAAGAGGGACAAAAATGAAAGAAAGACACCGGTCTTGTACAAGAGTACTGCATAATTTACTCTTTCCTCCACAAAATGGAACATAAATTTACAACTACTGAAAGAACACGTCATTCCTCCTGGGTTGGCGTTGGTGAAGTTGTATGCTGTGTCCCTCAAATCCTGGGAAGTGGCTAGCTGAGAGGGAGATGTAGTTTGCATCCCCAAAAGGTACCTGACCTGGGCAGTGGCTAGCAGAGAGCGACGCCTACTCATCTAATTTGAAGACACCGAACATCTTGGTTCTGGGACGTCCAATTTGTGTCCCCTCTCTTGTAAGCTCTCTGACTACCATCGGCAATTCACCGCAAGATTCGACCAAATATATGACACTGCAATATGCCTCCAGAATAGGCCAGAAGGGGAAAGGAGGCTCAACCTTTCTGAACTCTCGCTGGAGGTACCAAACTCCAAAAGAAGTTCAAAATCACTAGAAACACTATGCAGCTTGCCCCTCGTAGTTAATAACATCCTCGAACTCAGACTTTCCATATCCCGAAAGTGAGTCAAAAACTCATCTTCTGCCTTACAGTAACAATGCTCTCCATGTCAAAGTTTGCAACACCATCGTGATCACTTGCAGCAAAAGAAGGTGGCAATATCACAGCCTTCCGGATGCAGCTGGTAAGAGAGGAAAAATTTATGAAGCTAAAGCTATTACTAAAATCAGCAAGTCTGGGATGAAATGGAAGTCAGATTTGTTGCGTTGTAAAAGGATTAAAAGGAAGTTACTTCCATCTCTTGTTGCCCCTACCAGCCACTAATGGGATGCTGCACAGTACCGCGAACCACAACCGCCGGCAAATCTACTCCTTTTTTGAAAGGCAGAAAATCTACTTGTCCGAAGGGAACACGAGACATGGGATTTTATTGCAAGGGGAAAGATGGTTTTGCATTGCAGCAAGAGCAGCGGATAATCTTCAGGACTTGCAAACTGCACAGCAGCAATCGTACTCCCACAACGTAAGACTTTTGAAAGATAAATTTCCCAAACATCCCCCCGCGGTGCAGGTAGGATGATACCAATATTATTGCACTCATCAAAAGCGGATTTCAACATGTTCCTTTCATTAGAATCTCCCTGGACAGGGAGGTTCCCGTTGTTGGTGGCGGAAACTGGACAGGCTTCTGACTTCTTGTTCAATGAACAAAACATCCTGGAAACACCACTGGTGACAGTTTCAACCTTGTTCCTGTCATCAGAATCTGCCATGACAGGGAGGTTTCTGTCGTTGGTGGCGGAAACTGGAGAGGCTTCTGACTTCTTGTTCAATGAACAAAACATCCTGGAAACACCACTGGAGACAATTTTGACTTCACTGCCTGTTAAGTCCTTAACAACTTCCCAATTGATAAATCCTCCAATGTGCAAAAGTTTTGCTTCGACAAGGTTTGTTTTCCGCAATTGCCTCTGATTGGTGCCTGCCTGGTGAAATTTTTTCTCTGTTATAGTTCATGCCCCATGGATTAGCACTAAGACCCAAATTCCTTTGGGTTTTGTTTCTGAAAAGGAAGAATAAAATTGGGTTAAAGCCCATCACCTGTTGCGCCAATTAGGGTCAAGTCTCGAAAGGGAACTAGATTGGGTTGAATTCCCTTGGATTTTAACTTTTTTAGTGTACTTTCAATTGTTACAAGGCATTGAGATTTTCTGTTTGCCAAGTTTTCTAGTTTACATGATTCGACTAACCAAGTTCAATGGATGCAGCAAAGTGAATTGAACAGCAATGCAAGGTACAACTAAAACCACTATTCTTCTCCTGGTAAAAAAAAATAAACCCATGGCCAGGAACTGCTTGTTACCTAAAATGTTTTAAGGCTTTCGTCAAAATCTAAGAAATGGTGAGAACATACCATGAAATTTCCCTTCTCTTTGCATTCTCAATTATATGATGGGATCACCAGCTTCAATAAAACAGGCAAATTTGTTTGATTGAATATGACAAAAGTAGGCTTCCTGAAATTTCTCAAAAATTGACATGAATATATGCTACTACAATTATTCTTCATGCAGAAGAATAGAGCTGTTAAAGCAGTAGTAAGATTTACATAACAAAACCAATGCAATCTTCTTCAAAAGACTTAATGATCTTCAAAGAAATTCTTAAGTTCCATTAGCAATGGACATGCTTCTCTTTGAAGACACGATAATTTTGCATGCAAATGAAGCCTTTTGGAACTATCCCTTTCTGCCATCAGCTTTATTTTTGTTTGTAACTTGTCAACCGACTCGTGTTCTTGAAGATGACTATCTCAAAACAGTTCCTTCGTTTTCTGATGGAAACCTCTACAAAAACTGATACCCAGATCAAATAAACTACAAACTGATAAATTTAATTATTTTTCCTTGGACAGCGAGCTTCATGATAAGCTCAAATAACTTTGAGGCTGTTTAGATTGAAAGAATGTTCAATGGATAGCAAGCAGAAAGATTCCTTTCTCATTTGGTTCACTTTCCATACTTGGTCTTGAGCCTTTAACCGATAGTTTAATGCCCCATAATAATTCACTCAGAAAGTGAGGAAAAGAGAGAGAGAAAGATCCAATTAGGAGAAGAAAGATGGAGGTTAGGTACAGTATCATCATATCGTTAGTGTTGTTTCTCTTGGTCAACCTGTCTGTTCCACGTTTCACCGAATCATTGCCACGATGCAAAGCTTGGTTGGTCCAATCAATCCCAACAGACATGCCTCATCTCCCTCGTGTCCCTGGTGTCCTTTCTACCGGTAACAATCTTTATCTGCCTCGAAAAATTCTGCCCCAAAGTGAAAAAAGAACCTGATTTTTTTGTTGTCCTTCGACCTTTTTCTGGGTTAACAGGCGATGTGTTCAAGTGGTTGGCCTACAACTCAACGGACAAGCTAGATATAATAGCTCAGTATTGGCAGTTAAAAGCACACCCAGAGGATTCTCGATCAGGGGATTATGGATACTCAAAGGATGATATGCATCGGTTTGGTGCCCATCAAGGTTTTTCTGTTTATACTGCCCTGGAAAATGCTGCTGATCGAGATGTTGATATCAGGTGATACTTTTCGGATTCAATGTCTTATTTTTAATTAAATTATGAATAGTGCTGTTTCCAAATCGAAACCATTTGTGAAACTAACAGTTATATCGGGAAACATTGCATATGTAAACTTCAAAAATTACTTATTGCATTACATATCTTGGTTAAGAGGTCGGGTCAGTAAGCTGTTAAATTACAGACAATTTTGCACAAGTTTGACCTTCCTTATGTTTTGTTACTAGTTGGTACTGATTGATCTTTTCTACTGTTTTATTGGTGATTTCCTTTTGTTCCACAATTCTGTCTTACAAAGAATTATTTGTGTTGGAAATGAACTATTAGTGGTGTTCAATTGCATTTCCTTGATCACTTGTGCTTTTCAAAAGCTGTTGCATGACTGCATTCCTCCTAACATCAATCTTGAGCAAGGAAAAGCACTGGGCTTTATTATTGCATATTGCTTTTGGGAAAGAAATATCTGGGACTGAGGGGTACTTGGCTGATCTAAAATCACTGTTTGTTTTCCCCTGATGACTGCAAATGAAATTCTGTTGGCAAGATGAAGAGGAGATATGAATAGTGAATACTACCTGAGTTTAATATGTGGACTTCATTTAGCTACCAATATGTCTACTTTGAAGTAGCTCTTTGCCCAATGAAAAAGGGAGAACATTTCTAAGAAAATGAATTTTTGGTTAGGATGGTAAAATTGTGAAATTCACATTTATTTGAATCTTTCATTCTTCAATATCTATGGGTATACCAAATATTGCAACATCTCTTTTCCCTGTTTTCTAATCTTATATTACTATTTTATAGAGGCAAATACTTTCCATTGCCTGAGAATTCTAAATTCATCATATTTTTTATGAAATCAGTTACTTTTTCTCAGATTACTACAGCACTCTGGTGTGTATCCTGACTACACCCAAGAGCCCTCCAGCCTTGCTTCAAGAAGACCAAATGTCAAGAGTGTGACTTTATTACTTGATAAATGGTGGGGTTCAGGCATTGTCCATGCAAAAGTTTGGATATCAGATAATCGAGATGTATATATAGGATCAGCAAACAATGACTGGAAATCTCTTACTCAGGTATCTTAAAATACATACAGTTCAGGTATATCATGGCTTGGACTACAGATATAATTTTGTCATCGAGAGCCTGAACCTTCATCAACTTGAGGATTTGAGGGTTGCTCTAGCCACCGGCTCATGGTTAATTATTTTTTTTAACCTTGACATTATTGAACCATATAATCCACATCATAGTAAGTGAGCATTCTGGTTCCAGGGCCGTTTCTCGCTTCTTTAACCACATTCTCTTTTTTTGGCCAATCTTTGACCACATTGTTAAGAATATCTTTTCTTGGTAGCAGAAAAGAAAGATTTTTTTTTGACATAGTATCATTTATCTAGTTTATCTGCTGTTAGAATACATTTTCCTGGATAGGGCTAGTATAAGAAGTTGGCTGAATAGCAAGTTTATTTCACTTGGTCATGCGAATCAAGATGCCATTTAGCTAGTGAGTTGATTCTGGTGTTTGTACTTGGATGGAATGAGCGGGCTGCCTAATTGAGTTTTAATGCATCACTCTTGTTCCCTGGCAGACACAGAACATGGTTGCACTAACATATATTCTTACAGTCATGAAGTTTCCTTTTTCAATCTTTGCATTTTTATATTTCTGTTTTTTTTTTTTTAAGTTTGTCAATGCAGCTTAGTTGCCCTATTGGTTAAGCATTTCTATTCTTTGGTACCTTTACGATGTCAAGAAATTAGTTTCCCACTCATCTTCAGGAATCGTATATTATACCCCATATTATTGGATATTTAACTGTTGCAAATTTGTCTTGGGTGATTATTATCTTTACTCCATCAATCATCTCAGCATGTTGTTTTTGATTGAACCATGCAATGACATGTCCTGATTATGGTTATAGGTGAAGGAAGTTGGAATTTATCTTGTTGGTTGTCCAAAAGTTGCAAGAAAGGTTGGGGTCTACTTTCAGAATCTATGGAGACTTGCACATCTTAATGTTTCAGCTTTCACAACAACAGTATTAGACCAACAATGGCAGATTCAAAGAAAGGTTCCCT
The DNA here is from genome assembly GCF_002168275.2 of Theobroma umbraticum. NCBI lineage: Eukaryota > Viridiplantae > Streptophyta > Magnoliopsida > Malvales > Malvaceae > Theobroma > Theobroma umbraticum. The sequence continues at coordinate 13,339,200 of NW_018397256.1, read as the reverse complement.
GCTGGTCGCATTTCATTGAATCTGACATGAGATGCACGTATGTAATGGTCTTATTTTGAAAATTTCATTCTTGTTTCCAAAATTGTGCAGGTGTCAAAAGTCGTCGATGTGCATTTATTCATGAAAATGCCTGCATATTTTCATTAGTCTGCTTTTGTTACTATTTTTTGCTTTTCCTTTTCGCACTGCTGGGTGATATCTGAAAATCTATTTGTTGAATTTGGGTTGAGCAATGCACTATATTTCAATAAGAAAACCATGGTTCTTTTTGGTTTGGGATTTTTTTTTTTTATTTTCTTAATGAAAAAATGAAAATTCTCAACAAGCTTTGTCATGGTTAACATGAATAGTTAATATGTTATTTCATGATATTGTTTTCTATATGCTTATAGAGGCTGTCCCACAATTGGACTGCTGGCTAACAAGCACAATAGTGTGCCGCTTGCCCCTAGGAAATGGTTAATATTTTCTTCCTTTGGATTGCACCACATTGCTGGCAAGTTAATGGCTTTACATGCTTATTCATCAGGCCACGCCTTCCTCGTTTTGTGGAGATTCCTTATGTGGCAGGCTATCCTACACTTTCAGACCCTAAAATGTTGAAATTGATTATTGATGCTCCTGGTATTGGTTATATAAGTTCAGTGCCTCAATCAAGCTATTTGTCTTTTGCTCCACCAGAGGTAAGTAGCTAGCACTTTACATTTTTCCGATGCTCAACCTAAAATCTTAAGGCTTACTAAGAATTTGAACTCTTGTTCCCTTTTTGTTCTTGGTCTTTTTTCCTTCCTATAGAACCACTGCAAAAGCTACTCATTAGGAATGGAACTTGTTTGAGCAATAAACGTAGAATAGTGCACTTGAAATCTTATAGAACTCATTAGGGAGGCTAAGAAAACATACAGTAACCAAAAGTTAAAGGTCCACAAATCCTATAGGAAACTAAATGGAATGGATTTGTTTCCAAAGGTATGTCAGATTCATCATGACCTGAAGTCAATAGGTTAGACTCCTATCCAGTTGATCAAGGAGAAGGATTTGGATTGAATTCAGCTGCTGAATGACTGATCTCATTTAACCAGTTTTCTTCACTATTTGGCTCTGGCATGTCCAGGCTATCCATGTTTTTGGGATTTGATCAGCATTTTGGAAATATTCATCTCTCTCGTGCTAGCAGAAGTTCAGCCCCACACTTAAAGAGAAATGCTAATCAGCTTTTGTGTTTCAAATTTCCTTTTTCTTTTTTGTGTTTGTTCCTTTTAAGCTTCATCGAATTTGATGCCAACTGTGGTCAGCAGCTGTCATTTGGCAGGTTCCAGCCTGATGAACAGGCATGGCTAGATACGATTAAATCTGTTGGAGACAGAGGGACTGTAAGGATCAGTACTATGGACTGGCTTGGTCAATCCCAATATACAGAGCGAACAGTTTATTGGTCATCTCTTTCAACCGCTGTCTCAGAGGTACCTTCAGATTCTATTCCTAGTGTTTTAGATTCTTGTAAGCCCATTGCTGTAAATTGCTATCTATATGTCTTCTTAGAGGGGTGCTCATAGAGTCATATTAGACTCCAGGGGGGTTAGGGTCCTGCATCCTTAATATATCCTTACAAGTAAGATACTTAAAAAGGCTCTTGTAGTTACATGAATTCTAACTATATTTGGAAATACAACTGTTCCATTGCAGTCCCATGAACATTGGTCCATTACCTAACTCATTTTTGCATATTACTGTCTTTTTTCCTCTTCTTATATGATGTTTAAATATGGTAGGTTGTCTTCTCCAAGCATGCAAAAGTGAAGATACTGGTAGCATACTGGGCACATTTTATCAACAACACTGATCTCTACCTGAAGTCGCTTCTCTACTCCAATGTCCTCTGCTCATCTTCAAAGTACAACAAATGTTCAGGCAAAGTTGAGATCAGGTACTACAAGGTGCCAGGCTACAACCTGACCGGACCTGCCATTCACAAAGGAAAGCGAACCGGTAATATCTACCCAGCGTACACCAGAGTCAATCATGGTAAGTATGCAGTCAGTGACGTTCGTGCACACATTGGTACCAGCAATCTCGTTTGGGATTATTTCTATGCAACAGCTGGAGTCAGCTTCGGGACGTATAATCCTGCCATAGTTTCACAGCTTCAAGAAATCTTCGATGCAGATTGGAACTCGCCCTATGTTGTTGCAGTTGAAGAGTTGGGTGATGGTCATGCTTATTCTAGTTGATGATCAGTCTTATTGGTGTAAGCTAGCTCCAAAACAATGAACTCAATGGCTTGTATTAGCAACTTCACCCCAAAAAAAAACAAAACAGAATCCATTTGCTTGGAATTGATCATCTTTAAGTTTGGAGACTTGTTCATCCAGAAAATTTACAATGACTATCAATGCCACTTCTTTACAATCTTAATTATAGTATCATAGATTTTACATCAATAAAAAATTAAATACATAAAAAATGTAAACTCGTGACAAGTGGTATTAGAATCAAAATATTAAGATCAAGGTAGATTTGAATCAAGGTGAGTCCCTCTCTCGTATTGCTAAAAGGGTCAAGTCTCTTCAAACATGTTTTTAAGATAAAAAATATTGATTCGTAACAACAGTATTTACAAATAAAATTACAATATTATAAATTTATATATTTTAAATTTTAACTTCAAAAATATTTTTATTTGTATACAATTATAATTTAGAGATAAATAAAAAATAATTATTCACGTGCAAAGGCACTGATAACAAATACTAATAAAAATTATTTATAATCTTCATAGATTTTTCTTTGTCGTAAAAGTAAATTAAAAGAAAAAATATTCGTAGGTCCATTGCAGTTGCCTTTGGGCTTTTTAATGTCTCGTTCAATGTCCGATTGAGCCCATCTTAAGGCCCATAATTAAAGTTCTAGCTGAGCCAAGTTGGTTTGACTGAAATAGTCAACAATCCAGCGGCTGCGATCAATTCTTGATACCAAACTGCAAAGCCCACAGTGATGCTGGAGAGCGCTTGAGGGAAACACTGTGAGAGAGGCGAAGCCAAACTAGCCAAGGCAACAAAGCTTCTTTCTCCAAAGGCGAAGGAGCATTGAAGAGAAAGGAAGAGAGAGATAGAGGGAGCAAAGAAAAGATGCAGAGAGTGAAAGGTTTAGTAAAAGCAAGGCATTCATTTCAAAGACTCGGGTTCCTCTCCTATCAAAGATGCTTCTCTGCACAGCCAAACTATGCCCCAAATTATGATTTCCAGGACGAGGTCTTCTGAAAACAACTATATCTTATCTGGGTTTATGCTTATATACCTGTTTACAGTTTTTATTTGGGGGGGAGGGAACTTCCAATAATTAGTGTCAAGCATGGTTTTTGTGCTTAAATTTGTAATTTTTCTCAGAAAATGGAAGACCCAAGTGCATATTTTTGTCAAAAGTTGCTTACTGGGGCATGAAATGTTTCAGGTTTTAGTGGAAGGAAGAGCTAAATCAAGAGCAGCCATTCTCAATAGACCTTCTGCTCTCAATGCACTTACCGCCCCAATGGTTTGTTTTTGCTCTCTCTTTCTTGTTTTTCTTTTAAAGTCGATATTTTTAACTAGTAATAAATGAAGTTGTTTTCCTGTTTATAGGCAGCACGGTTGAAGAGATTGTATGAATCATGGGAAGAGAACCCCGATGTTGGATTTGTCTTAATGAAGGTATAACCTTTTAATGCATAGTTTAGTTGCAGCACTCAACATACACGCACAAACATGTAACTTTCTTTTCTTTTCGAAAAAGATGTTTGAAATGAATTGTGTATCAAAAGAAAATCTCTAGAATATTCTTTTTTTGTTCTAAACATTTTTAGAAAAAAGAGCAATGCAGCTTCTGTGGTGATTTTGTTTAGTTAGTTGTTTCATATCTTCTGTCAATGGAATTTCATCATGCCCTTGACATTTCAGATTTGATCTTCATTGGTATATAAGCTGTTATTTGAACTCTGTTGAAGGGTAGTGGCAGGGCTTTCTGTTCTGGCGTTGATGCTGTTACTCTCTATCACTTACTTAACGATGGTTAGTCACCTTTCAATGTTGTTTAGTTATTTGATTAATCAATTGAGAGCTCTTCATTTTGAGAAAGCAATTCAAGAATGAGATGGTAATTGTGGTGCCCATCACTTGAAATCAGAACAACTTAGTTGGTGAAGAGTTCCACAAACATGATTATTGAGGTTTTCCAAGTCATTTATTTTTTGACCCCTTAGATTATTGCATCAAACATCTCAATGGAATTTCTTTCTGATTAAGTTACTTTATAGTTTGCATAATCATGGTTCTGTTCTACCATTTTACTGTAGTCTGCGATACATTTTTTTCAACTACTTGGGTTTTCTGCAGGGAAAGTTGAAGAATGTAAAAGGTTTTTCGAGACACTGTATAAGTTTGTATATGTACAAGGAACGTATCTAAAGCCACATGTGAGAATTCAACCTTTGAGTGATTGATAGCCATGTGAATTACCTCTGAGTTTCTTTTCGTAACTTCATATGAGGCTTGTGACTATCATGACTAACCATCTGTACAGGTCGCAATCTTGGATGGTATAACGATGGGATGTGGAGGTGGAATTGCTCTCCCAGGGATGTTTCGTTTAGTGACTGATAAAACTGTATGTGGTGCCAAACCTCCATAAAAGAAATCTTGTATTAGAATTTGTGCATTGATCCACATTTGAGTTAATGTATCCATATTGCTTCTTATGAATGACATACACTTTAGTTGAGTTCATTTGTCACCTGAAGATTGAACTTTTGTCCCCATCTAGTGAGAAAAGGTTGTACTTTTATCTTTATTAGCAATGGCATGGCAGCATACGCTCTTATAGATTCTGCATCATACTTCCAAATGAGATAGGCTGAAGAAGGGAGGTGAAATCTTTTGCATCAAAACATTGTGTCTGCAGCTTTGTGGTTCGTAGGCAGGAGCACAATTGTTCAATTAGAGTGACATAAAACCATTCCTTTCTTCATTTATTTTATTCTCTAAGACTTACACTATGATAATACTGTTTCTAGTGAATGGATTTAAATGTCTCTTACCTGTGCATAACATTTTCAGGTTTTTGCTAATCCAGAGACTCAATTAGGATTCCATCCTGGTGCGGGGGCTTCGTTTTATCTTTCTCGCCTACCTGGTTACTTTGGTAATGACCATTTTATTAAGTTTTCAAGGCATAGCTAACTTCCTTGATGTACATCACTTATTATGTTCTTTTGTATACTTTTCTAGTTATTAAAATGTAGGAATATATCCTTTTCTTCAGGTTATTTGCTTGTATGCCTCTGGATTTACATATTCCATTTTTTTTTAACAAGATGTGTATTGTTTCCTTCAGGGGAATACTTAGCTCTAACAGGAGAAAAGCTTAATGGTGTTGAAATGATTGCCTGTGGCCTTGCTACCCACTATTGCTTAAATGCTGTTTGTTCTTTCTGCTCCTTTTTCTTTTATATAATTATTTTGTCCTTTTCCTCCAGTTCCTCTTTTCTCAGCTTTTGGATGACCTGTACATGACAGAGACTTGCTTGGATTGAAGAACGCCTTGGTAACTTGACGAATGATGATCCCACTGTCATAGAGTCTTCTCTTGCACAGTATGGTGACCTTGTTTATCCAGACAGGAGCAGCGTTCTTCACAGGTAACATATTTGAGGGATTGTAGCACATAGAAAAGGTTCCTATATCTGGACTGCACAATTTTTTGTGAAGCATGGTTTTGTCTGATCCATTTTTTTTCCCTTATCTTGTGATTTTATTTCAGGATTGACACAATTGATAAATGTTTCAGCTGCGACACTGTTGAGGAAATTATTGATTCTCTGGTAAGCTTAATTCTACATAGATGTGTGTGTATGCCTGAGCATATAGACACTTCCCTACGTGTGCCATTGAGTGGTGTCTGTGTCTGGGCAGTCAGTTAAAGCTTTGATACCTCAACTTTAGCATAAGTAAAGGGCTCCTAGCTCAATGGTAACCTCTCAGCCATGTATGAGAATAGAAAGTCTACAGCAGTGCGTGTTTTATTTAAAAATGCTAGAGTGGAGTCTGTCACCCTTCGCGAGACCCTACTTTTGTGAGTCCATCTGGCCAATTACTCTTTATGTTAGCAAAAGCTGCATAGGAGCCTGGTGGCGGGTATTTTAACGCGATCCTCATAGCTTGGAATTTCTCAGTGATTGATCCCCTGCTGCATGGGAGAGTAAGATTTAGCCTCTTACTTTACTTCAACCAAAGGTTCTCCTCTTTCTAAGAATAAAGGGGATAGGGGTTTGGGCAGGCAGAGATTTATGTTTTAATTTATACTTAGACATCAATCAATTCAACAATTAAACCAATACTTGGGAATACCTGTGTAATGCTTTCAAAATTTTATTTGGGTCATTGTACTGGCAGATATATTTCTCTAGTCTTTTACTAAATAACCCTATTTCAGTGATGCTCATTGAGCTCTTGGTTCTCTTGGCTCCAAATATAAATTTGCTCAGGAAAATGAGGCAGCTGGTGCTTATGATGACTGGTGCAAAACGGTGCTCAAAAACTTGAAAGAAGCCTCACCATTGAGCTTGAAAGTGACTCTACAATCTGTAAGTTATCTGTAAGTTACTGATGTTTACAACCGTTTTAAATTCCATTTTGACCATAAATGGCTTACTTGAGTTTTTTGTTGCATTAGATACGAGAAGGTAGATTTCAATCTCTTGATCAGTGTCTGGCACGTGAATATCGGATGTCCCTTGCTGGGATCTCCAAACGGGTCTCTAATGATTTCTCTGAGGTATGGACTGTCCTCTGCACGTTAAGAGCATTTCTGGAATAATTGTTCTTATGAAGTTAATTTAACTGTCTCTATAGGGTATTCGAGCCCGGTTAGTGGACAAGGATTTTGCTCCCAAGGTACTCAGTGCACATTATCCATGTTATTATACTGTATCATGTGAAACCCCACTGAAAAGTAGTTGGCTTGTAATCCCAAAATCCATGTTATTTATTTACATACTATATGATATTGTATTATCCATATTGCAGTGGGACCCTCCAAGCCTGGAAGACGTGACTAAAGACATGGTCGACTGCTACTTCTCCCCACTTGGGGAATTAGAACCTGAGTTGGTGCTGCCAACAGCCTTGAGAGAACCTTATATCTGAGAATGATCTATAAATCTTTGTAAGGGAACTATCAGTTTTTGATGGCAGACAATTTTGGTGTATCATGTGTTTTTGTTCTTTTATATAGAAATAACATCCCATAAATTTTTGCGTATCAGTTTCTACACATTTTGTTGTGGGTACACATCAGTAAGAGATTTGTTTTGTTAGTATTTTTTTTAAGATCATGTTCATTTGTTCTGGTACTCACTGTCCACTTCTGGGTGACCAAAGCAAGACCTAATGACTATGCCTTTCAAAGATCACAATTACATCTGAACAAACGTAGTGCCTGGAATGATGAGAAAAGCATTCACATCCCTGCTTTATAAATGTCTAGTACTCTAATTTCTAAATCTTTTTGTTGACATTTTCCCTCCTTTTCAACCTGTAAGCCTCCTCCCTCAATCCTTGAGATGGACAAGGATGCAATAAATATTGTATAGTCTTATATAATCCACAAGATCGAAGGCTATACTGAAGTTAACCTTCGCAAAAACTTGGAACTGATATTTACAGAATCATTGGAGCATATCCAAGTATTACACCTAAAGTAATAAAGTTTCCATAAGAGTTTGGCAGCAAAAGATGAATCCGTGTAAATTCAACAAAGCTGGGTTTCAAATTTCAGATTAATACCCATGCTGAATAGCTCCTGGCACAATAACTTGGCACCATAAGGAACATTTACCCTGACAATGTCATCCACAGACTGGCAACCCCGGCAGTAGGGACCCCTGATCTTTCGACCACCTGGTACTGCCCGTTCAATCACGTTTGCAACATTTTTACAGTTGCGGCAAACATGCATCTGCGAGGAATCACTGAGCGTGACAAGGCGTTCGTGCAAGTTGGCTGATGCACCGTGAGCAATGAGACAGTCACGCTCCATCTCACCAAATTTGATTCCACCATAACGTTTCCGGTCAGCAACTGGCTGCCTTGTAAGTGGGTGTACAGGTCCAGTGTTACGAAATTTCACTTTGTCTTCAGCCATGTGGATCAGACGCTGGTAGAATGTTGGACCCATAAATATGAGTGAACGAACCATCTCACCAGTTCGACCATTGTAAACTTTCTCATTTCCCCATCTTGAAAATCCAGCCCTGTTACAGATACTCAACTAAGTAGATGAGAAAGCAATCACTGAAAATAATAATAATGATAAAAAATTAAAAATAAGACAATTGAAAGCAGCACTTAAATTTAAAATAATAAGTGCAAACAGCAAACTAAGCTTCAAAGATAATTTCAGAATAGCGTGGACAACTTAACAATGCAAAATAGCTTCTGAGTGTAAACAAAGTGTGAAAAACATTCTTAATGATTAGTGAATCTGTTGCAGGTTTAATCACTAATGGGATGGATACACCAAAAAAGACCTATGAGTGAGAAAAAGAAACTGACATCAGTTCTTTTTATTTTACCTCCTAAATGGCCCACTTAAGAATTTTATATTAAAAAATCCATCATGATAAATGTATAGTGAACATGCAGGTATTACTGATTCAGGACAATCCATTACCTGTGAAGCTGTTCTGTGATAGCATCTACAGAAATAGTGGAGAAAGGGGTGGCATATTTCATTGACCCACCACAGGCAATCCCCTTTCCCAAAGCAGCCTCCAAGAGTTGACCTGGAGTTTGTCGTGAAGGGAATGCATGTGGATTAATTACAATATCAGGAACTATTCCTTGAGCTGTGAAAGGAAAATTCTCTTGAGACTCCAGAAAACCAAGAACACCCTTTTGCCCATGCATGCTTGAAAATTTGTCTCCAAGACAGGGAGAACGAACCTGAAAAGATACCAGAAAAACAACTGCTGAAAACATATTCTTAGCAACAGTAGATGCTACCTTTCGCAACAAAAATATACTAATACTACCTTGTCTCTTCCATTTGCACACATGACATTTGGGTCAATAAGCACATATATTTTCGATTACAAGCTGAAGTCAGATGTCCTTATAATAGTAGACTTAACATTACCTGTCTCAGAGATACCACAGCATAATTTTTCCCATCATCATTGGAAGATAACACAACTTTCTGAACCATGCCTCTTTCAGTGTGCTTCAGTTTTATACTATGATCAGCTCCAGACTCTGCACACCTCCCAATAACAATGTCACCACACTGCAGGTTAGCACCAACATAAGGAAAACCATCATCATCAAGGCTGTCCACACGTCCAATCTTACTTTGTATTTTTCCAAAATTTACAATATCTTCAGACTTCCGCCTCTTATCCTGAATTTCCTTGTTATCAACTTCTGCTTTGTAACTTCTTACGTGTTCAGAACGGAACATTCCACGCTCTAAAGAGGCTCGGTTCATTACCAAGGAATCCTCTTGGTTGTATCCGAGATGAACATTGACCGCCACAATAGCATTCTGACCATTGTATAATTCTGGCTTCGGTAGCACTCCTTTCTGACCCAAAGGATGTCCCAGTTTTCCAAGACAATCAGATGTCATTGTACGAAACAGTGGCCTTTGGGGGTAATATAATTGGTGTGACAAAGTATCAACTCTAATGTTGGGGTTTGTTGTAGAAAACCCAATGGCCTGTTGAGAATGCTTCTGTGCCTGATAGAGGACTCTCCTTGCATGATCATGATTTGCAAATGGAATGATCCCACAGCTTAAACCCAAAAGAAATGACATGTCAAGCTCACAATGAGTATACTTAACAGGCTGCTTCCCCTCAAAGTCTGTTAAAAGATACTTAATACTCCATGCAGTTCGACAGTCCTCTTCTTCTTCAGTTCCAACAAGCTCAATTATCCCTTTGTCTAAAAGAGCCTGGAAGGTGTAATTTTCCCCCTTAAATGCTTTTATTCTGGTTAAGTTGTCAACAACTAAAAGAGGACGCAGAATCCTTCCACCATCAGAAAAGATGCGCACTTCTCCTTTATGTTCATCTCTTTTGATTTCTACCTACAAGATAAAACTCATTACTACAAAAGATGAGGAGAGAAAGAATAACAAACTACAGAAAAGAAAACTTAAAATTTGCAGAACTACTCTTCTGCAAGAACCAAAGTTAAAGGACTTCAATGAAATTTTACATTTTTTTTTTCCTTTCAGGAAAAGAAAAAGATACTTAGCCTACGACTTCAATTTTCATTTACTACCAGTTTAGTAACTGAAGTTCACCAAGGTACTAACTAAAAACATAAAAGATGGAAAACAGCAACAGAAGCTCAGTTTTACATAACAGCTGATTAAAATTTGTCCACAAATCTCCTCACACATATAACCTTAACAGACACAATATTTTGTTTCATAGTTCAATCTGTTGCCCTCAAAAAATACGAAACATGATATGGCTAGCATAATAAAACTGAAGAAGTTAAAAAATCATGCAGTCTAAGAAATGAGATGGGGACCACCTGACGCGGCAATTCTTTACTGCGTCGCTTTCTTCTAACCTCAGCAGCAAACGAAAGGGAATCTTCACAAACCCCAACCCATTCCCCATTTAAAAAGACCTTATCTTTCCCATCAAGTGAGCTACAAGTATCATTAACCAATTCCTCCATTCCAGAATCAAACAACTTGTCAACTATGGATTCCACTATGTTTGTACTCACAAGTCCTGTGGTGGCCAGATTTTTTACAAGCCCACAATTTTCACCATCTGGAGTGGAGAGGAAGCAAACTTTTCCCCAATGAGAAGGGTGTCTGCATTAGAAACTTAAACCAGAATCAAACCATATTAAAGATGACAATAACAAACATATCAACAGATTTAAACTCATAATTAATAAACAATTAAATGCTGAGAAGCTAAAGCATAAATTCCACGTTTCAACTCTAAGATACAAATATTAAGGATAACAAATCGACAGGAGAGATTACCACAACACCACACAAAACTGCAGATAAACCATTAAACTACTTCATATTCATTGTTATCAAAGATTGTAGCATTTATTTTATAGATGAATAATCTGACAGTCCATGTAATTGCATAAATCAAAGTTTCTAACCATCAGAAGCAACTTAACTCATTCCATTGGTCTCAAAAAGTTCTGCACAGAAAGCCTACTTGAAAAGATATACAATAAATCTCATTTAAAGCGAAAAAAGATTTGAACTTATGTAACAATGGATTAATGGAAATAAACGTCTGATGTAACTTACGGGTATCTTGCATCTCCAACCTTCCCAGTGTACTGAACCTGTTGGCGTGTTTTCCTCAAATCAACCATTGTCTGCAATGGATTTGCTCGTCCAAGATTTGCCACAACTCCTGAAATCCTTTCCATCCTTTTATAAGGATGAGACCAGGCTCCAGTCGAAAATGCTCTTGAAAGTCCATTTGTAACTATAGACGCATCAAGATAGTGCTCAATAGGACGAACAGTACGATCTGCATAAAGATCTCTCTGCAGAGTCTTAGCCATACGCCTCCTGGCATGGGCAATGTGAACTTTCAGTTCACGTTCAAGCAGCTCACCTGCCAACTCTAACCTCTTGTTCCTAAAATCATCTCTATTATCACATTTTAGGCGACCAGTGTAGGCCTGCAAGAGACACTTTACCATGTACCCTAGGAAGCGAGCTTTTTGCTTGAAACTACGCAGAGTGGGAAACAGATACGTGCTAAGGCACTCTTCAATACCTTCTTCAGGTGGAAATCTGGTATCTTTGACTAATTTGCCTACATAATCAATAGCATTCGTTCCTCGACAAAATTTATAACATTTCCCATCAGCATTACGAATTGAGGCAAACAGTATGTTTGTTATACTAGAATCATTGCTTTCATAATCAATCAGATTTACAACTTCTTTGTCCGATGATACACCAAGGGCAAAAAACAAAACCCATACAGGGATCTCCGTTGACAAGAAATAAACAGTGAGGACTTTCTCTCCCCCCTTGATATATTCAACTTTAGAATTCTCCACTAGTCTAATAATTAATCTATTTCTCTTCACCTCCGACCTGTAAGCAATTGTCCAACCCTGGCTATTTGAAATCCAGAGTCTCTTCATAGAAATTTGCTCTTGTGCAATGAATATCTACAACAAAACATGGCCTAAATATCATATATGTTTCTGTAGAAAGCAACAATAAAAAGTATTTGGCTCTACATAGAAAGTGCTTAGCACATTGAAGTCCTGTTTAGCAAATATGGAAACTGAATAATGTCAACTGACACAAAAGAAAATTCATATAGAACAGATTAAAAATGTCACATTCACCTTTTCTGTACCCTTGATCAGAAAATAGCCTCCATGATCAAAGTCACAATCAGCTTTTTCAACTTCATTCATCCAGCATAGGTCAGACCTCACCATCACAGGGATCCTCCCAATTATAATATCCCTGTTATCTTGATACACAACCTCCTCCTCAACAAACTCTTCTCTTCCAGTTTTAAACTTGTCACTCTTAACACTTTTTGCCGTGTATACCTGATATATTACCAGGAAACAAATGATATCATATTTTAAATAACTTATTTTTTTGGGAAAAGAGCGAGAAGGGGCCAGTTGAACAATGGATAGCATTCAAACTATCATATAAGCAATGATGATAGTAAGATATACTGCAAACGAATATTTAGATTCCAGAGTCTTACAATCACTTAGCAGAACAGTTATTGCATCAATAATTATCACATCGAACATCAATAAGGATGCTTGGCACTGACATCAACAGATGTTCAAAAAGCTAGTGATACTTACTCACCTGAAGGTCAACATTAACCTTCATCCTGGAGGAATACGTCATGTTCTGAAGGCGTGCATGCCTAGGAAGCATGTTGAGCTCATTGCCTCCAGAAACAGCCCAAAAGGTTGGCCGCTCAACAGTGACCTTCCCAAACCTCACTCTAGCATGACGCCAGTCACCTTCTCCCTTCTTGGAAGGGTCATACCCAGAATGAATAAGGAACTCTCCAAAAGAATCAAAGGTATTCTGCAGACCATATTTGATGAAAGCATTGTAAGAGTTGAGCTGATGACTGATGAGGCCATACTCTTTGAAGAAAGACACGGCCGCTTGTTTACAGAAACCCCTCAAAAACTCTTCTCCCAGCTGTTGCACACTGAGAACCTCATCAAAGACATCATCATCTACATCTAAATCGATATCAGTTCTATTTGCTTTAGCATCTGCTGACGCCCCCATTGGACCAAACTCTGCAAAGAACACAAAATAAAGTTCAAATCCATTCCGCTTACATTAAACGTTTACATAAAAAAAAGAAAAAGAAAAAGAAAACCTTAAAAATCATCCCAAAGAACCACAGAAAAATATATAAACAAACTTTCTAACACTTGAAGAAAAAGGGTTCTGAACTGTAAAGAAAAATATGAAAAAAAAAATGAGAAAGACTTACATTTGAAAGTGTGTTGAATGGTTTGAGAAACGAAGAACCCTAAACCCCTAAATCTTCTCTGCCCTTAGCTTTAAAATCAGTGATCACTACTGTTTTTAGAGACTCTAAAGAGCAATGTGCGTTAAACTTCGAAGGAATTTCTCGCTATTTCACGCTCAAAGGAGTCAACTTTGAGTTTTTGGAGAGTGGCAGAAAGAAAAAAGGAAAAGGCTCTGCTTCTCGAAGAACAAGACCAAACACTGAGCTTTTGTGGGCTCACGAAAATAACGCAAATGTCCTTGCGTTTTCCTTAAATGGATGTCGACATTCAGGGATGCTGTTGTAAAAACAGGAAATGTTAGGGAGCAATGATTCGGTACCGTTGAAGACACTTGGAAAGACGCATGTATCCCTCGAAGATGATTAGAAATTTATATTCGATTATACTTAAACCCTTATATATATTTTAACAATCTAATCGAGTTCTCGATGTCACCGAAAGCTTGCTGAGAATGCATAAGAGTCGATGCCTTTAGATTTGGTATTAATCTCTTTACAGTCGAATGTTTGCTTCCTAATTGAACCAGATTTCTTTGCACTTTGACTATGAATAACACATCAACCAGTTGATGTTATTGAAACAAAGAGTTACAAGAGTTATGAAAAGTCGGGCCCGATTTTTCCATAATACAATCTTATTCATTTGGAACAATAATCAACAAGCAGGTTTTACACAATACGATCTTTGTTGGAATCATCAGGAACTGAGATTATGCTCAGTCAAGGCGATGGAGGAGGTACTCAACTTCAACATCCTTTGTCAGGGGAATCACCCAATCTCCATAGAGCCGGGAAACAATAGCTGGATTTACTTTGTACTTCCCCTTGTTGCCATCATCACCGAGCGTCACTTCCTGGCCAAATGTCATTGCCTTCTTCTCGACCCTCTTCTTCACCGCTTCTTCCACTCGAGCAAAGGTCAACAAATTGATCAGGGTATCTCTATCCTGAAACAGCCAAAACATTGTTCCAAGCAAGACAAGTCAAAACGATCATCTTCACCAAAAGATAGATCTCAAATAATGTCCCCAGTTTACATGCAGCATTGGGAACATAATGACTACCTAACAGTCAGAACGTTCGAGTACGGTCAAATATGCCATTTAGACAATGAGATTGAAGTACCTGAGCACGAATTGCTGGCTCGTAGTCTTTCCTTTCATCTCTGAATTTAACTTCAGCTACAAGTTTTCCATAATGTATTCTCCTGGAGAGGGCCTGAAGGGAGGAGCAACATATTTTAGAGTCATTGCTAGAATAGATCTAACTTTGTGTCCTGAAAGGGTACTCTCACAATTGTGTGAGGATTTGGAACACCATTTGGAAGGGCAACACAATTCCATTGCACCAAAAATAGAGATTTCTTCTTGCAGAAACTTCTAACTTCATATCATAGATAAGAAGACATTACAAGAGCTTCTTACCTGTAAACACTCAAGATCACGAGCAGCTGTTGATGCATAGTTTCCATCATCACCAGGAGTGACAAACAATGGAAGCAGTTCATTGAAATACATATCCCATATGATCTTATTTATGTTTACAGACATGGCTGCAGGATGCAAAACCTGTGGTCTTGGAATTAGTTCAAAATATAATCGAATCTGTTTCTAGTATTAGGAAAACTGAGAAGAGAAACAACAGGCACTAGCTTAGGAGAATAAATTACCTCAGGATTCTTCTGAGGTGGCACCTGTGAGGGTGGTAGATTATCTGGGAAGAATGGATGTTCCTCAGGATTCTCATATCTCCCAGCCTGTCACACATTCAAATTTACGATGCATTCACCACTCAATGTCAACACAGATGAACTAATAGAACAACTGAAGCCAAACAAATTCCATTGATTGCAACTTTGTTGCCATGGTTTCTACCAAATCCACAGCTTTCATTTTCACCCCTTAATTCTTGAATGAGAATACTGTCAACTTGCACCAGCATGGAACAACTTTATGAAGATAGCAGGACTAACTAGATCAAACCAACTAAACACTGGCAATAGTTTCAGGATTTCGGATTCTGAACAAATGGTTCAAGCAACCAATGTAGATTCTTTCTATATCCCAAAAAAAAGGAAAAAGTTTTTTCTCTCTTTGAGTGAAATGTGCCAAGACTGAAAAGTGAAGATTCTTGTATTAAAAAATAACTTAATTAGCATTGACAACAAAAAGACAAGAAGTTGCAGATATGCTGTCCCCAAACAAAGTTAGAAGGATCAAACTCTGACGTGTTAGGTCCAGAACAAATCAGTAAAGAAAACAACAACCCATCTGTAAGTTACTTACTCAGGAAGATTTAAAAAAAAAAAACGAAGACCTAACATTCTTGAGATGAAGGAAAGAGTTTTACCTTGGCTTGGATGGCCTCTGTTTGTTTCACAATGAACTCAACCAAAGAGCCGCCGGACCCAGGAACAGAAGAAGCGTAAGATTTGTCGTAGGTTGGAGAATTTAAAGGAAACCTGGCTCTCTCTATGAGACTGAAAACAATGGTGTCTTCTTGCCTGATCAATGACTCTCTTATCAATTCTAGCGTCAACCCATCGCTAACATTGGACTCTGCTTTCGCCATTTCGTGTTTACAAGCTGAAGATGTCAAACAGACAAGAATTAGCAGCATTACCAGAGACATGTTTATTTTAGTCAAAGACCAAAAACAAAAACCAAACCAAATACGACCCAAAGTTATAGGATTCAAGATTTGGATCAAACCATTATTAACTACTCACATTTATGATAAAAAGTAAACGTACCCGGAAGAGGAAAAGTAAACGGGAGCTGAAGAGTAGGATCTTGACAGATGATATTTCTCTGTTTTTACTTCTTAATCTGCCAGGACAACGACTTTCCCGGTTTGAATTCTGTGGCAGCAATGACTCGCCGGTTCCAGCCAACTAATCCATCCAGGAGTAGATGGAATCCTTGACAAAAGAAAACAGGCAAAAAGTTGGGTGCGAGAGCGCAAGGGGGCTACTTTTCTTTGCGTTCAAACTACAATCAGCCAAGCTTTAAAAACGTACAACTTTTTTGGGTGGTGGCGGCTCAGGCCTCGCGTGATTGCTGGATATGTTCGTATATCTGTCTTATCTTGTTTGTCCCTAGTTCTTCTTCGAACCCATAAAAAAGAGAACCTGGCTGGTTTCTGGCCCTTTGTCGTTCTAAGAATGGAAACCCTATCTCCGGGGACTAATTACTGGTCATTAATGGCCAAGTTGTCATTTAAGAATATGATGATCTGCCATGTGATTTCTTTGTTAAATAGTTTGTACTGAATAAAGAATGTTCATGGACTCATGGGCTGCATACTTCGAACCGGGCTTTGCTTTTTGGTCTAGGCTTGGACTAGTTGCTCAATCTTTGAGCACCTTCATTCCTCATCTTTCTCTCTATGTTTCTTACTAAAGCCTTGTTTTTTTTATCTAAATCTTGTTCAAAGCAAGACTCTTCATAAGTCAATAGGCATTTAAAACGAACTAAAAAGAAAGACATCTAAGCTAAAAATGCAAACAAATTCAATGATGATATCAACTCTAAATCAAGCATGCTATAGTTTTAAGAAAATCCCTAAAATTGAAGTCTAATGAAAACCATAAAAAGCTCCGAACATTTGACTGAATGGATGATTCGTCATTGTTTTATCCTGTTTCGAGAATTAGGTCCAAATCCTCCCATCTCCCGATATTAGAAGAAAAAATTGAAGACTTTTCGTATATACCTAATAATAAAACAAAATCAGTTTTATGCAGACCATTCATCCACAAACTATATGGCTTCAATCTGTATACTAGTTCCCTGTTTTCTCACTTATCATTACATTTGCAACCTAGTCAACTAGACATGCCCAACCCAACACGGCAATACATGAAGCAAAAAACAAAGAGTACAAATACAAAGGGGAGCAACTTAATCTTTAAACACCAACAACTGTCATGGTGGTGGTTTTTCAGCTACATGGTAACTCTCAGAAGTGCCGTAGCAAATTTTTCTCACCTCGAGAAGTGGTGAGTATGTTGACCATGGTGGAAATCAAGTCGTGAAGGTTCTTTAACACTCCTTGACAAAAGATGGGCAGTGTCTTTCCACCAGGAAATCTCTCTTTCCCTTTCTCGAAGTTCTTGCCTTGCACGTCCCAAAGCAGCTTCTAATTCTCTTATCTGTTCCTGCTGCCTCGTTTCGAGCAATTCATGCAACTTTCTCTCGAGTTCAAATGGAGGAACCCCAGACTGCGACTCCGAACAGTCTTCTTCTTGACAATCACTTGCAGGGTCAATTACTTCTCCACAGCTTATACCATAGCTTCTCGAGGAAACAGTGCTGTTAATTGTACTCTCCTATAGTGGCAAACAATACCATTTAACATAACGGGGAATTAGTAAGGATTTCATAATCGAAAGTGCATTCTACCATCTCTTTTGAAAGCAACAACAGAATGTTAAGCAGGGATTCATATTAGACATGCGAAATTAAGAATATTAAGTTTTCTTGTACCTCTACAGTATCCTGAGGTGGGTTTGTGGGCAAGTTGCCTGAATCCAAATGGAGTTGTAAACGTTCTAACTCAGCTTCAAGCTCTGCTTCAAGTCTATCCATTCCCTCTAAACAATCATCAGGTACATCATCACATTTCACAGACTGATCAAACAACACCTTATTTGGTCTCGGATTGCTGTTAAACCACAAACCTTCCTGGACGCCATCGTTTGATTCAATCTTCTTAGCAACTATTAAATCTTTATTTCCCAGTTCCTCTTTAGCATTTTGAAGAACACCTTCCATTTGGATTCTCAATTCCGTCATCTTTTGAAGTTCATTTTTACTCTCGGCAATCATACGTAGCAAACAGCACCCTATTCCCACATTGAAATCAACTTCCCTTCTACATCTTTCTGATTAAAAAGAAAAAGAAAAACTATTAGTGTCTGCAAGTCAAAACCCCAATCATAAACAATCAGAAACTAACTTTTCACCTGTTGACGAGTCATGACCGTCGGTACCATCATGTGGTGCCTCGTCATCGTCCTCTTCTTTTCTATCCCCAACAATCCTCCGCTTCACCTTCCCACCCGTAAGCCCAGACAGCAAGCGAGCAGCGAACCGGAACGAGGAGGCGCAGTTTAACCCCCTGCAACCGTCCATGAGAAGGAGGCTTTCTTCTTCGTGTTCTTGGAGTAAAAGCACGTCGGCGATGCGTAAAGGAGGGGAAGATTTGGATTTATGGAAGGGAGAGAATACGAAGGGCTTAAACTTTAAGACTGTCCTCATCGGTGATTGAGATTTTCCAGGCTGCAGATAGATTGCAGAAGGGAAATGGGAAGACGGTGATAGAAGAAAATTAAATGAGAATAATGTGAAGTACAAAGCAACAGAGGGGAGCGTTTTCAATTCTGGAAATATTTTGGAGGGAAAGTTTTGATTTTGGGTTTTCTTTTTTTTTTTTTTAATTTTTATTCATAGTTATTTTTAATTTTAACTTTCGATGATAATTGATATATAACAAATTATACATTTGTAATAATACGATCACCTGATATATTGTATCAATTGTCATATAATTATTGTCGATTATTACGTAATTACATTA
The DNA here is from genome assembly GCF_002168275.2 of Theobroma umbraticum. Classification (NCBI taxonomy): domain Eukaryota; kingdom Viridiplantae; phylum Streptophyta; class Magnoliopsida; order Malvales; family Malvaceae; genus Theobroma; species Theobroma umbraticum. The sequence goes on along the minus strand of NW_018397256.1, from coordinate 13,320,047 downwards.
AATATTGTGTTCACATTATCTAATACAAAAACAAAAAAAATCAATAATAATTTAAAATTAAAAATTTATACTAATATAAATTATAAAATAAAAAATTATTTGAATTTAATAAAATAATAATTATTATATAAATTTATAATATTTAAATCATAAAAGCACTACTATTATTTAAAAAAAAATGTTGGGGTGACATTAATATAGTTTATGGGTTGGTGGGTGGGCAGAATATAGGAGCGGATAGTGGGTAATGGGGCCAAAAGTAGAAGAAAATGTGGCTTATTTTTAGCCCTTATTTTATTTTGATAATAATTTATGTCTATGTCTTATCAATATAGAAGTATAATAGAAAAGGGGTATGTGACATATGTTTTGATTTTTTTTGGTACTATTAATTCAATATCTCTTTATTATTTTTTCTAGAAGCTTGATAAATTTATTCTCATATATATTAATATAATAACAAAGCAAGAAACAAATCAAACAGCTATTGAATCATAACTTTTTTCTTTTCAATGATGAGAATTTGCTCTTTTTTTTTAATTGTAAGGGAGAGGTTTGAAAATAATATACAAGAGTTTGATATTAAGAACAATCAATAAAGATATAAAATAGTGAGGAATTTTTAAATTATTTTAAAAATATTTAAATATTTTTTAATTTTATTATGTTTATTTTAAGTTGTTATAATTTTATCTTTTATCAAATAAACTCGTATTGTTAATAGATATATTAGATGGTATTAATGTAAATAGTAAAAATATGATGTGATCTTATTATCATACATATCATATAATTATTCATTATACATATTAGCATACCACATGATATTGAAATAACAAATAATATTTTGATTAGTAATTATTTATTAAATATTAATCATAATAATTTATTTAATTTAAAATAAAAATATATAAAATTAATTAAACATAATTAAAAATAAAATTTTATTTAAAATTTTTTAAAATAATTTAAAAACTTTTTAGATATTGTACTTTCAAAATTGATAACCAAAACCATATATATGAAGGAAAATTTCCACCAAATGAAGGAAAACAACTTGTTAATCCTCTTTTTTGTCCAAAAACTGACATCATTGAGCAAGGGAAGAGAAAATGCCATGGACGAAGCTTGCGAAGGAGGCTAGAGACTGACAGAGTGACAGTTGCCGTGGCCGAGAGAAGCCTGACGCGTGAAGAACGCTCAAAGGTTTGGAAGAGAAGAGAATGCTTGGAATTGAAACTTGAATGCACATGGACGACTTTTCTTGCTTGCAATGCAATGGCAAAATGATTTTTATTTTTATTTTTCTTTTTATTTTTTTGGGTTTGGTGGTCTTATAATTATAATTATTATTATTATTATTATGGTAATTATTGTTGGGACTACGTGGAGCTTTGAATGTTCACGTAACCCAAGAATGTTATAATCATCAACATATAACAACTGTCACACTGTTTCATTCCTTGTTTTGACCATGCTTTTGGCTTTTGAAACATTTACGAATATAATAATTTTTTCCAATCCTAGTTTTAAATGGGATTTTAATTACGGCTACGAATACATTTATTACACTACACAACAAGATGATTATCTTATTAAAATTTATATAATACAATAATTTTATTTACATGAGTTAAATCATATTATATGAATTAATAGAATAATATAATTAATTAAACAAGTTAAGATTTAAAATGCCATAACTTTCAATTCAAAATCATTTAAGTCTAATTATTCTCGTGTGGTGTTAACAGAGTGCATCTAAATTTGCCGAGTTTTGTTTTGTGGGGTTTGAAGGATTAAAGAGTTAATTAAGTTTAATGAGAACAATAAACAAGTTGAAAAGAAAAAGATAGGTAGGGTACCTTTATTTGGGCTTTTATTCCGAGGCGATGGGTCTGACCAAACCCTAGTGGATTCATCCAATCCTTAATTTCTTCAACAAGGCTTGGTGGAACCATTAAAGTGGTACGTCGGCCCCTTTTCCCCACCCATTGCGCCTTGTTCCTTGTGTGTTTGTTACTACTTTCAAAACATTTTATGCATGTTTTTATTTTTTAACATAAAAATCTCCCTTCAAGTGGGGGTTAATTAAAGTTAACACGAAAATGATTTCTTAATAAATGTGTAAATTATCAAATTATCAATCATATTTTAAAGCTATAACCATAATCATTCAATCTATTGTAACGTATAAATGTATCAAATATATTCTCTTTACGTAAAAGCTTGTACCATAAAAAATTTTTAATTTACATAAAAAACTTTATGCGAGATTTACATAAATTCAATTAAGATATCTTATTTGAATGTTTTAAAAATGATGCTATTATTTAATATGTCAAAATCTTAATACGAATTTTTATTATGATTGGCTTACTTTTGGTGGGACGTTTGTTTTTTATTTTAATTTCATGACACTTTTTTGTTAATATGTGTAGCGACTTTGATTTAACAACCTAACCCACAGGTGATTTGATCTTGAGCAAGGATTAGGCCCACAAAACGATTTTCACCTTTTTAAGTCCCTTTTAGTGCATGGATAACGCCTTTAAAGATTAAGCCATGAAAACTACTCGATTAAATGCATAATTAAACAACATTCCATTTATAAAAGATATCGAACTCAGCCTTTAAAATGTTTATCATATTAGTTCGATATTATTTCAATGTATGTTTTTCGGATTCACATTTTCAAATTAAAATTTAATTGTGTAATATTTTAATTGTATTAACTTTTTATTCGAAAAAATGAGTTTATTTTAATTTGATTGTTTTTTACAATCTTGATTAGATCAGTGACTCGTTTTAACTTAGCATCCCTTAGATTAGACTGTCACATTTGTTAAAAGTTGAGTAAGCTCTAATATGCTTGTCGTTGAACTCAACATTTTAACTAAAAAATTATGATTATATAAATTCAAAATTTATCTCAATTTTTATGGATATAAGATTAATGATATATAAATTTTATACATTATTATGAAAGGGAATGTTATTATCTTATTTATAAATAAAATTAACAATTTAAAATAAAAAATAAATATTTTTAATTTTGTACATTACATGATAATTGAGTACAAATAAAAACAAGATGGAACCTTAAAAAATGAGCATATTTTTTACAAAAAAAAAAGAAAGAACAACAATATTCCATAATTTCCAAATTTGTAGGAACAATCATTTGCATTGACTTTGTCACATGGACATGGTTGGCTCAACATTCATCAAACAAAAACAAAATTATTTCCTGTGAATCTTTGAGTATTGATTCATTATATAATTTGAAGAGAAAAAAAGAGAGAGTAATGAAGAAACTGAAGCGGGGAGCTATCGTTATCGTCATCCATTAACAGACAGACACGAAAGGAGGAAAGGGACAGAACACAGAGACAAAGCTGAGATCCTTGGATTCTCTCTCATATTTTATTTGCTTTGGTGTAGTAACAAACCTCTCCCAAATCTCTGTCCATACAAAACCTTGTTTTGCAATAGAATATTCTCACCCCCCTCCCCCCCCCTTCTCTCCTTTCTTCCTCACCCTTTTCTCTCTCCAAGACCTAACTCTTGTATCTCTTAACGTCCCTTGATTGAAAGCTAAGTCTCTCTGACACTTCCTGAAAACTTGTTGCTTCGGAACGCAGCAACATTTCCCATTCCTCTGCCGAGTGCCAATGCAATCATTTGGACCATTCTTCTTCTTCTGCTGCTGCTGCTGATCTCTCTATATTAGCTCAATGTGGGTTTCTTTTCTTCTGGGCTGATTTGAGTTTTGTTGGATCTTGGAACGACAATGGCGTTGTTTAGGAAGTTTTTTTATCGAAAGCCGCCTGATGGGCTTTTGGAGATCTCTGAAAGGGTTTATGGTATGCTTTTATTTTTTCTTTAAATTTAGTTTGCTTCTGTGAATCTTAAACAATAATGGGATTAAAGAAATATGGTAATTTGATACACACTCCGTGTGGTTTCATTGTCAAATGGTTGTGACTGTTCTTGTGGGACATGAATTAACATTGAAATTTTTGTTAACAAGTATTTTCTTACTTAAGTTGTCATTAAATGTATGTTTAATGTAACTTATGTAACTGCAGTTGATAGTAGTACAAATGGAAGTGAATGAAATGAGAATAAAATCTAATGCTGACTTGGGAATTTCTTTTTTGGAATACTTAAGTTGGAGACTGTAAAAGGTGCAATGGTATTACAACTCCAGTTCATCAATACTTTTGGGTGAACTTTTTCTGGAGAAAACGAAGCTTACATGTTTAGTGGTATAAATCGCTGGGGATGCTCTGGTAAATATTTTTTTCCAAGGTCAATGGGCCCTCTAAATTTTGAAGTAGTATATCTTTAGTGGACTATCTTCATCAGAAATCAATCAATGCAGTGTAACCCTGCTGCGTGCCTGCGTCATATTAGCAAGAATTCATCCTTTAAGCCATTAGCTTATATGCAAAAATAAGCTGAGGGTTAGTTTAGGCATCATCTTATTACATATTTAGATGCTCTTATTTGTGGCCCTAATTTCAATATGATGTATGCATTTGATTATAATTTATTCCTCTTAGGTCCTCTGTAAAAGACTTGAAAAGGTTACACAACTCTCTCTCTCTCTCTCTCTGGTCGTAGAAGCAGAATAGATTTTGCTTTCCCTATAAGAGTGGTTTTTACTTACTGCAGTATGACAAAGGGATGGAAAATGGCAACTTCATCTCTTTTATGCCTAGCAGTATTTGTGAATCTGTGGTTGGCACTTCAATTATTGAGAACTATTATTCCATTGCCTGTCTGATACCTATTGCTCTGTTGTTTACATTTGTAGTTTTTGATTGCTGCTTTTCAAAGGACATTTGGGAAGACGATGAATATAAAATCTACATTGGAGACATTGTGGGTCAACTCCGTGATCATTTTCCTGATGCTTCATTCATGGTGTTTAACTTCCGAGAAGGAGAGTACCAAAGTCTGATTGCTAGCATATTGTCCGAGTATGATATGACTGTAATGGACTATCCTCGTCAATATGAAGGTTGCCCATTACTCACAATGGAAATGGTCCATCACTTCTTGAGATCAAGTGAAAGCTGGCTCTCACTTGGGCAACAAAATGTGATCTTAATGCATTGTGAACAAGGTGGGTGGCCAGTTTTGGCATTTATGCTTGCTGCTCTCTTGATATATAGGAAGCAGTTCACTGGCGAGCAGAAAACATTAGACATGACCTATAAGCAAGCGCCTCGTGAGCTTTTGCAGTTGATGTCCCCCCTGAATCCACTACCCTCTCAACTAAGGTATCTTCAGTACGTCTCTAGGAGAAATTTGGGCTCAGAATGGCCTCCAGCAGATAGGGCCCTTACATTAGACTGTATTATTATAAGATATATTCCAAATATGGATGGAGAGGGGGGCTGCCGACCAATATTTAGGATATATGGACAGGATCCTTTTATGGCTGCTGACAGGACTCCCAAAGTTCTGTTCTCTACACCAAAGAAGAGTAAACTTGTTCGGTATTACAAGCAGGTGGTTCTGATTCTTTTTAGTCTAAATAGCTTTTTCCTTCATTCTTTATTCTAGTTTTGTTCATTTTGTTTTGAGCGAAGAGCTACTTCTTCCTCATCAACATTCAGAATGTGATTTCTCTTGCATTCAACTTTGAAAATGAAGTTACACTTCTCTGAATTGTAATTATTTATTTATATCTTCAAATTCTTCATTATTCTTGCAGGTGGATTGCGAACTAGTTAAAATTGACATCCATTGCCATGTTCTGGGTGATGTTGTGCTCGAATGTATTAGTTTGGATAGTGATCAGGAGCGAGAATCAATGATGTTCAGGGTCATGTTTAATACGGCCTTTATAAGATCAAACATTTTGATGCTTAATCGTGAAGAAATTGACATCTTATGGAATGCTAAGGACCTATTCCCAAAGGACTTTAGAGCAGAGGTATATATTTATCTTCCTCTGTCCTTGATTATGTCTTGTGCTGTATAAAATTTGTTCTGTTTTTGGATAGTTATTACTTTATGTGTTGGTGAAGGTTATCTTCTCAGAGATGGATGTTGCAACTTCTGTTATGTCAATTGATTTGCCGGGTATAGAAGAGAAAGATGGTCTTCCCATGGAAGCTTTTGCTAAAGTTCAAGAGATTTTCAGCAATGTTGATTGGCCATCTCCAAAGAGAGATGTAGCAAATATGCTTCAGCATATCTCAGTATCAAATAAACTACAAGAAAATTCAGAGACAGGTTGCTCCAAGGGTATGGAAAGAGCCAGTGTCTTGCATGATAATGAAGTTAAGGAGAAATCAAAAGTACAGGCATCAGAACACCTGATCACAAGTCCAACATCCACTGCTTTGGAGAAACAATCTACATTCTCTGTTAAACCATCTTTGGATGCAAATTCAACTAGAAAGAAGTTTGAACCCCAAGAAGTCCAGGTTGCTCCCCAACAGCCTGCACAATCTATACCATCTTCTGAATCATCCTCAGATCCAAGCCCAATGGAGGCGCTAACTGAATTGCATGAACTTCGAGTTGCTCCTCAAGAACCACAACATTCCAAGAAGTCTAGTAAAACATCCCCAGAAGCCAATTCAATTAGAAGGAAAGTGGAAACCCAAGAGCTTCAAATCGCACTTCAACAGCCAGCACAATCTATATCATCTTTCAAACCAACCCTGGATGTAAATTCAATCAGAAAGAAAATTGAACCTCAAGAACTTCAGGTTGCTCTTCAACGGCCTGCACAGCCTAAGATCATATCCCAGCGAGTACCTCAGTCTTCAATCTCTGTTCCAGTTTCATATTGCAATTCCTTGCAAGGTTCACCCGTGCCAATATCAAGATACCATAGTGCACCTTCAGCCCTTGGCATTACAGCTCTATTGCATGATCATGTTGTATCTAAAAGTGAAGAATGCATTCATCCTGTGACATTACCTTTATCTTCCTCAGCTATTTCATCTCCTCTACCAAATACACCTAAACCTCTGCAGCTGAGTCTTGCAATTACTACTGCTACTGCTTCACCTGGTGCACAATCTTCCAGTGAAGCTCCCCTGATAACAAAAGCTTCGTCAAGTCTTTCAGCTCTAGCGACCTCAAAAGCAACACATACTGAACAACCTGGAACCACATCGCTAGCTAGAGGTCGGTCATCATTTGTTCCTCCCCCTTCTCCATTGCCTTCTCTTTCTGGAGCGTCTTTGGAAATGGAGAAGTCCAATTCAACCTCATTTCCCTCTTATCTACCCCCTTCTTCTCTGGAGGTATCTCCTTCACCTGCAGCCAAGAAGTTCCGGTCGCCCCCACCCCCACCCCCTCCTCCACCTTCCTCATTTTCAGGGGCATCTCCATCTCCCTTGGTTACAAACTCACTCCAATCTCCCCGTCCCCCTCCTACCCCTCCTCCTGTTTCTAGCAAATCTCCTCCTATGGTCAAGAACTCACTACAATCTCTTCCTCCTCCCCCTCCCCTGCCTTCCTCTTTGAGTGCATCTCTATCTGCCACAGTCAAGAACTTGTTCCAGTCACCCCCTCCTCCACCCCCACCTCCTTCATTCTCAGGAATATCTCCATCTTCTACCATTAAAATTTCGTGTCCAGCCCCTCCTCCTCCTCCACCTCCTACCATTGCTTCCTCAGTCACCAGCTCTATTTCTTCTCCATCACAATCTCGGACATCAGGACCTCCTCCACCACCTCCACCTCCCCTACATTCTGGACCTGTCTTAGATCCTACTAGTAAAGCCTCAGTGCCACAGCCACCCCCTCCTCCTAGTCTTGCCCCGAAGGGTCCTTCATCAAACAAAGCTGCTCATGTTCCGCCTGTGCCACCTCCTCCAGCTCCTTGTGCCAAAGGTTTATCTAAAGCAGGTGGTACCTCTCCACAGTCACACTCAGTAAGTAATGGCAATATACCTTCAATTCCTGGACCACCTTCTGGTGCTCCTTTGAATTTGAAGGGACGGGGCATATCACGTATAGGTTCCAAAACTCAGGCTCCCAGAAAGACCAACTTGAAGCCATATCATTGGTTAAAGTTATCAAGGGCTATGCAAGGAAGCTTATGGGCTGAGGCACAAAAACCTGAGGAAGCTTCCAAGTATGCATCTTGTTTCTATAACTGTTTTTGTCACAGAAATATATCAGTTCATATAATAATATAGAGATGTGCTATGGTTCTTTTTCTAAATCTGTGCTAGGGCTCCAGAATTTGACATGTCAGAACTTGAGAGTCTTTTCTCTGCGGCTGCACCAAATTCAGATAATAGTATCGGGGATGGGAAATCAAATCGCCGTGCCTCAGGCCGTAAATCTGAGAAAGTACAGCTGGTAATTAGCATGTTAATTTTTTTGAACAGGTTGCAGCCCATTATATTCCTCTTGATTGCCTCACCAAAGGTTGTAAATCCTGTTTTTATACCTAATTAGAGCTGAAAGGATTTTTTTCCCTTTAAACCTGTCTGCTGTTCCATATAGTTTTGATGGTGATTTTCCATAAGTGATATTTTTTCTTGGTTGGCCCTCCTTTTTATCTTCTTGACAAACACTTCTTCATCTTGGAGCATCTAATCCGAGTTTGCTATCTCACAAGAAATTCATTGATATTGCAGATTGAGCTTAGGCGGGCATATAATTGTGAAATCATGCTCACTAAAGTTAAAATTCCTTTGCCTGATTTGATGGTAAGATAAACCATATGGCATTTCTCATAAAATACATTCTACTTAATAATTGTAGTTTAGGTTTTCCATCATAGTTCAATGTGCTGGAGACAGGTATTATGGTTTTTTACTGTAAGTAAATGACAAGATTTAATTCATCAACAGTTTTTGTGTATATATTTTAGGCTTAGATATTTCTTACTTTTCTTCCTTTCTTTTTTTCAATTATATTATTTTTTCCCTTGCTACTTGACTGCCAAAATTATAACATTACATTTTCCACACGCCAGTTTGCAAATTGTTGCCCCTGAAACATTCTTCAATTGGTCGTTTTCATTCTTACTTCTCTGCCACTATGTTGCAGAGTTCAGTCCTTGCCTTAGACGATACGGCATTAGATGCTGATCAGGTTGAGAACCTTATTAAATTTTGTCCTACAAAAGAAGAGATGGAATTACTCAAGGTAGTGAAAATATGTGCTTATCTTTTCCTAATTTGTCTTCTTAAAGTAGTAGTTTTCAGATTTTTCAGACCCCTTGTACTTATGTTCGTAACTATCCATGTAGAATGAAATAATTTGGTACATTATGCCAATAATCCTGTTTTAAGTAATGATCATATTATTAATTTCAGGGTTATAATGGTGATAAGGAAAACTTGGGAAAATGTGAACAGGTTAGTGCAGTATCTTTGTTTTATACACTTTTCTTTAACAATTTATTTTGTATTATACCTGATTATCTGCCTTGTATTTTGTGACAGTTTTTCCTAGAACTGATGAAAGTGCCACGAGTAGAGTCGAAGCTAAGAGTTTTCTCATTCAAGATACAATTCTGTTCCCAGGTATGAGGAGATCCTATGTCATCAGATTGGTATGAGATGCTTTCTGTTGTCATTGTTGTCACCTAATGGTACTTTTTGCACCTTTCCAGGTTTCTGATCTTAGAAAGAGTTTGAATATTGTAAACTCTGCAGCTGAAGAAGTAAATTGAATTTTCTTTTTCGCATGCATTCGGTTTTTCACTTAAAGCTGTTCTTTTGCTGAACAATGTAGTCAATTGTATGATTTCACCAATGCATTGATCAGGTGAGGAATTCGGTCAAATTGAAAAGGATCATGCAAACTATTCTTTCTCTGGGAAATGCTTTGAATCATGGAACCGCAAGGGGTGAGTAATTTTATTAGTAGGTGAAAAATATTTTGTTACAGTCATCTTCTTGTGTTCCACTCTGAGGATGTAGATTTGTCAACCAAGAACACGATCAATCTCCTCCCTGCAGATTTGCCTTCTGTTATTCTGCTTTATTATTGGTGACTGCAGTTTAAATGAGGTGCCTCACCATTTCCTTATTGTTAACTGAGGCCACAATGTTTTACAGCCACTGTGTGTGTCGAGTAATCCTGTGATCTTTTCCCAACTGCAAAGAATAGAAATCTGTAACCTTATTGAAATGAGCTTCTGGTCACTCTAATTTGATATTTTTGTTCTGTGAACCATCTCCGCAATTGGTATTGTTGGTTTTGTACATTCTTCTCCCAGATGGCAATTCTGTACAATCTTTTGAAGAATCATCTATTCACTCCAACTTTTTCCTTAATTGTGGTTTCCCTCCCACAGGTTCTGCTATTGGTTTTCGGTTGGATAGTCTACTCAAACTCACTGACACACGAGCTCGGAATAACAAGATGACTCTCATGCATTATCTTTGTAAGGTAGAAGATCATTTTGCTGTCAAATTTGCCTGAATAACTTGAATTTTCTTGCACTTTCACACTTATGTTTTAAGGCAGAATGTTTCTCTGCGTTGTTGATAAGACCACGGTAAAATGCATGAATTGTGCAGATGTTCCCTGCATCATGGTTTAACTTGGTTAAAGACTAACTTCTAAATGTGAAGGTTGCTAAGATCATGAACAATTTTTGCAGGAAAAAAGCATGGCATGTTGCCTTGTTTTTCCATTTGGAATAATGAGATATAATGACTTTAACACTTAAAAAATATAAATCAGGATTGCAAGAAAGTCTGCAATATCTTTCTTGCTTAGCAAGCTTATTGTCTCTTTGTAAGTGGTTTCTACAAGTAATACGCTTCAGGCTACTTTGGAGTGTGTTTCTTTTAAAAGATGGATAGAAAGTTGTTGATTCTTTGCTGAAGCTCATTATCCTACATTTTAAATGCATGTTACTAGTCTAGTGGGGAGAGAGAGAGAGAGAGATTAATTCTATAAATATTCTTTTATTTTTTTCCAAAAACAAAAGATTCTGGGTTAGAAACTGTTTAATTTAGCTGCTTATATTGCTTTGATTACCATTGTAAACCCCAACTTATTCTTTATGAAAATATTAATACATACTTTCTGCTAATGGCCTGTGTAGGTGCTGGTCGAAAAGTTACCAGAATTACTAGATTTTCCAAAAGACCTTGTGACTTTGGAATCTTCAACAAAGGTGATTCTCCTTTTGAGGTCATATTTAATTTGCTTAGCATTTGGCATATGCTGCTAAGCTAAATTATTGATTACCATGCAGATACAATTGAAATGTTTGGCAGAGGAAATGCAAGCAATTAGTAAAGGGTTGGAGAAAGTTGTACAAGAACTGACTGCCTCAGAAAATGATGGTGGCGTGTCTGAAACTTTTTGCAGGGTAATTCCTATATATCAACTAGTTGTTTTGCTGAGGTTCAAGGCTTTGGTCAAAAGTGCTCAAGGAGCCTTATTTGACATCTTTAACATTCAGCATTGAGCTTCTTGATATGACAATCAATTATAGCAGGCCAACATGAACTGGTGTGAACATCCTTCCAAATTATTTTAGCAATCATACATTCATTGTGACACCTAATGTGCCCAAAGGTAGAACTTCTTCAGCCTCCAAAATGTTCAGGTGCCAATCAAGAGTGCCATGGCCACTCAGCTGATCAACAAGTCCATCACTTGTCTTAGGAATTATAATTCGTTTGATCAATAATTACTTTCAAATAAATTGTCATCCTTCTACTTATTTTTCTTATTCCTCATACTTTTTTGAATAACAACTAATGCTTTTATTTATTTAAACATTCAGACCTTAAAGGAGTTCCTTAGTTTTGCTGAAGGTGAAGTCAGGTCTTTGGCTTCACTTTATTCCAGTGTGGTGTGTATCAACTCTTGTTTTAATGAGTTTTTCTTCAGAAATCTGCATTGTGCTTGTAACATAACAGACTCATTAGACATTTCTAAATTGGATGTCTTCAGGGTAGAAATGCAGATGCCTTGGCTCTTTATTTTGGAGAAGATCCAGCACGTTGCCCATTCGAGCAAGGTAGTTGTTAGTCTTAACAAGTTTGTTTCATGCTTATCACCGATAACCCTGCACCACTCTAGGAGAGTAAAGTATATCAAAAGAACTGATTCATTTACATTTCGTTACTATTCTTTTTGATGCAAGTAAAGTGGGGGCAAGGCGAAAGGGGGAGGTTTTTGAACTCTGGCCTGCCCACTCCTGCTTCTCTTACTTAAGCAATATGCTAAGGTCCTTGCTAGACATTTTGTTATTTGATGAGATGAATGTCATGGATATATGTAGCTGAAGAGCTATGCATGTTATATATGCCTTAGCTTTTCTCTGAATAATTAATGCTTCATGTTTATAACTGTCGGTGCAGCTTATAATATGCTGTTGTGTAAGTAAAGTTGCCACTGTAAAATTATTTGACTTCTTTAGTTGCTCCTCCTTAATTCTTTCTAGTACATGTTTTGAAATGAAGAGAAAATTCAGTCATCAGATTCTCTGTTGCAGTAACCTTGCAATTCATGACTATAGTTATTTAAATGACTTGGCATATCTGCATTAAGAGTAAGTGCACTCAGAATGGAAGAAAGATATTGGTTCATTTAATAGGGATGAAGAACAGTGAACAGTTTGTTAAGAAGATAGCAAATAAGGACATTGTGAGATTGTGAATGACAGAATGGAAATGTAATGGTCTAATTAATGAGAGGTCATTAGCAACTTCTTCTTTTTGTTTGATGGAAAAAATATTTCTACTGATCCTCAATTGCAATAGTTTGAGTGATGATGTCCTATCTGGTTTCCCTCGCCTGATCTAGTAATTGATGGTTGCTTTTGTTTTCTTAAGTCACTTCAGTGGACACCTGTATAAAGTTGATATGGTTTAGATATGACTTCGAATGATTTGGGCTGCTATCAGCCAACATGCACCCGTGTGAATATCAGCTTCACAGCTGTTTAGTTTGGAGTGTTGCTCTTTTACATTATTTTGTTAAGATGTATGACTTTCCATTAATCTGAAACTTTTCCTATAGTTGTGTCTACCCTGCTCAACTTTGTGAGGATGTTTGTCCGAGCACATGACGAAAACTGCAAGCAGCTTGAATTGGAAAAGAAGAAAGCACTGAAGGAGGCAGAAAATGAGAAGCTGAAAATTAGTACTCCCCCAAAGGAGTCCGAACACTTGATACGAAGTCCAATCAAGAGTGCCAATGTTCAATGATAGACGCTCATAAGCTCCATATTCCTATTAATTAACATGACATTCTCCCATATGAAATAAGTACGGTTTTGCTCCATGGAGTGAATACCCTTGGAAGCCTGGAGCGTGAATTACAACTGCCAACATTTTTATCACTGTCATGAAGAAGAATGTCTCACATATAATCTGACAGCAAGAATAAGGAGTTATAAATTAAAATGCAGGTGGTGCACGGTGGCGCCAAATACCAATTTCAGATTGTAAGGCTATTCTAACTGCATTCTGGTTTTGGACATTTATGTTGTTGCTGAGTTCTGTATCTGCCAATTCATTCTTTAACATGCCTTGTGGTTTTGGAGCAGTGCTGATGGATGAAGTTCTTTAGGTCCTCTCAAGCCACTTGTACTATACCTCTCAAAAATTTTGTTGTAAAAATGTAGGAGTACATAATAGTTTTATGCTCTCTTTTCAATATATATATATATATTCCTGTAAATTTTTAGGTATAGGAATGTAAATGTCAATATGATATCTATATCCAGATCAAAGTCCCCTCATTTCTAATTGTACTGTGCTTCTCTCACTCTCACTCTCTCTCTGAGGATCTCTTGGGTCTATTCCATCCATGTTGCCTAATGCCAATCTATTTTCTTTCCAAGATTAATTGGCCTGTAGATTGTAATCAATTTAAGAGATTTTGGTCTTTTGAGTAATTAATGCCTACAGCTGCACTCCAGAAAAACTCATTCTAGATAATCACAGGTTTTTATCTTGGATGAAGATGGGTCCAATTGCACCTCTGGAGCTACCAGCCTATGCAAAATTACTAGTTACTGGATTACTAGTTGTAAAATAACCTTCTAACTATTTTAAATTACCCTATATTCGGTCATGGGATGGATTCAGGTAAAGTTTTTAGTACCCATCTCGGTTTGGGGTAGGTTTTGGATATTATCCTTAATTACCATAGTAGTAAAACCACAAAAAAAAAAAAAGGGTGTATGAATCATGATCATTTATCAAGATAACCTTCACATTTGTAATATTTGATCAAGTTTTTGCTGAACCTTAACCTGATTTGAAGACATGTTATTTTAGATGCATAATAGTTTATGGAAACATCAAGTAGCCAGCATGCTGCCTTGCTTGCACTTTAACATTGATCTTCAAGAAGTGCAGTTTTCCAGAAAAATGTTTATCTGGTTTCCAGTACGGATACAAACCCTTTGGTATTTGCTCAATCCCTCGTCACATTTTAAAAATTACAATTTTTTTTGTTTAAAGTTTTTGAAGTTCATGGGGTTGATGGTCGTAGTCCGTTGATGGAGCGGGCAACTGCTGCAGCTAAAGCTACGGTGAAATTAGGATCTTTTGTTAAGGACGCAACATAGTCTTCAATTCTCTTGTTGTCGTGGTCGTTGCAGCTGGTTTCTTGCATAAGATTTCGAGGGTTCCAACTGTTTTCTACGTTGGACCCTGAAAGAGTGAGATCGAGGGTGATGGTCGGTCGAAAAGAATTATTCAGAACTGGGTATGGAGAGCTGGTCGTGGAGAGTACTGCAGAGCTTTCTGTGGAAGACAAAGACTGCTTTGGTGAAGACTGAACATCATGGTTGTGTTGTCCTTCGTATGTTGCCAGAAGGAAAGAGTTGTCCTCCACACATCGCTGAACCTAGAACCAGATGACGAATTGTATTAAAGAGTATAACAGTTTAGCAGGAGAAAACAAAACGCCTTAGGTTTTTTCTTTTCCAAGTCTAGAAATCACAATCAAAATCTCATCAAGTACAAGTCTCAGGAACCCTTTTCCTGTTGCTTTCCATTTTCTAAGTGGGATTGTTAATGAAATGAATACACATTTGTGTATATGCGGAGAATGATGCCTCAGAATATAGCAGTCTGAGCATAAAATATTAGCAGTACCTTCTTTTTGACAGGGCATCCAGGAGCCACGGAGCACCTGAAATAAGCTCGAGGCGACGGGTTATATTTAGTAACTTTCTGGCCGTATTTCCTCCATTGAAATCCATCTTTAACTATCTAAGAAATCATAAGGTAATTATATACATATAATCAAGAACTTTTAACAGGTGAAACAATAAGCTACGTTAAAGAGATGAGATCATCATCATCATGACTTACAAGGCTCTTGTCCCTAGGGTCCGTTTTCACAAAAACCTGTGACGCCTTCTCCATAGCTGGAACTTCAGGTCTGGGTCTCTTGTTCAGGTATTCATCGCATGAACCAATCCGCGTTAAGACGCTGCCTGTTGGCTGCGAGCTTGATTCTCGGAGATAGGCTTCAAGCATGTTGCACTTGCTGCTCATTGCTTCAAGCATTAATCTAAGAGCTTCGTTCGCTCTCTTCAAATGTTCCACCTCCGCTTGGAGAGCTTCCACCTGAAAAAAAAAAGTTTTGCTCTCAAATGTATCAAATCCTCCTTTTGGAAAACGAGAAAAGAAAGCTTATGTACAAATATATTAACCTTCTTTTCATTAGAGTTGGGAGCATCCATGAGAACAGTAGGTTGAAAACCAGACTACTACAAGAGCAAGAAAGATTGTTGATGGAAAAGAAAAAACAAAACTTTCTTGTTAATTTATTAATGAATATAATAATCTATCATGCAGATAATGGGTAGTCTTCTTTTCGCGCCCCGCAGCCTCCACCATGAAAGATCAAAGAAGACTCAGTAGAAGAAGAAGAAGAAGAAGACTGATATAGGGAACTGACGGCCGCCTGCCTGCTTTCGGTTCTCTCTTTCTCCCAAAACTGGCTAGACAATCTACAAGGTGGAAGAGTATTCGGTCTCCCCTTTTACTTTCTCATCCATCAGAAAATTATTGAAATCAAAGCCATGTGTTAGAAAAAATAAAAAAGCAGAGAGATTTCATGGAATTATCATGATCATGGGTATTTAATACATTTCAGAATCGCGATACACGAATCCAATATGCAATCCTAATCTGCATGACATCAAGGTCGTGAAGTCAGTCTTAGCTTTACTTCTTGTTTTTTCTTCCTACTTTCGCTCTGTCTTCAGTCTTCACATTCCAATACACTAACCTTAACTTGGCTTCTCATGTCCCTCACACATCTTGGGTCCCGACGTGTTTCTGGGTGCAGCCAAATTCGTGGGCTCCAGTCTTTCCCAGTGTTTTCTCTCTCCCCATTTTTTCTCAGGAAAATCAGTTTCAAATAAAAGAAAACTCAAATCGATCATTACATCATCACCTTGACGAATGCAGGAATCCTAGTGCTGACGTCATCGTTTGAAGTCCACAGCTCAAAACGTCAGACTATCAACATCATCTAGAAGGCCGATCGATGACTGTGGGAAGCAACCCAGAAATTTCACTGATATGAGTGCTAAATGCTGACGGTTTCTTCCCAATCCAAAAGCTAAAGCCGTGTGGCAAAGATTACATTGAGTACCCCTTTTTGTCACTGGGTCAGTGGGAACCGTTCCTATCCATACTATTTCTTTTAAATTTTAATATAAAAACATATTTTGAGGTAAAAAAAATAAAGAATATCTATTTTTTTTTTTACATTTGATTACTTTGTTGTACTAAACATATATGTTAACAGTCAATTATTATATAGTCAAACTCAAATATGTATATCTATCAAATTTTTTTTACCAACCAAATATATTTATCATTCTAATTAATATATATATTTTTTGGGATTTATAAGTTTTTCATTGTTATGCTTTTGAACAAATTATTCAGGGAATCAAAAGATCCATATACTTACAAATGACTTTCGTTCTTAATGTATCTTCTTTGTTAAAATAATTGTTGATTATCGACACTTGTATGATTTAAGATATGTTTCGTTCATCAAGAAAATTATTTTATTTTTCCATCAATTAATACATTAACAAAGTAATATCTCACCCAATAATGTCCATTTTTTCCCCATGATAATTAAATGTAAGCTCATCTTAGAGAGTAATTAATTAAATGTCACAATAGTTTTGTTTTTATATATTTATTCTATTGAAAGTGAAAGCTTATATATCATTAAATTCATCCAATTAAAGAAAACAAAGAGAAAGTATATATATTAATGTACTAATACATTGAATACATATAGATATTATAATTATGAAAAGATATGTATTAATTAACCTTAATCATGGTTTTCACTTTTCATAGCAAAGAAAAGAGGTATTAGCGGTCACTATCATAACGTGTAATTTGTTTCTTATTAAAAAAAAAAAGGAGAAAAGGAAGAATGAAATCATGTATTGCTTTTCTTGACAAGTTGTTTACGTATAATAAAATTTTAATCTTTTTGATTCGAGAGAAAAGAAGACTTGAATCCGACTCTTTGAACGAAGATACATTCATTTATCAACGTTATGTATATTTATATTAACAGATCATCAATAATTTTTAAAGTAAGATTTGTGAATAGAAATTCTTACAATTCAGCAAATAAGATTATGACAACCTCTATATGTACATGAAGTCTTAAAAGAATGTGAAAGTGAAAATGGAGGATAAGTTAAACAAAGAATTTGATAGGATACCCATACTCTATAGGTTAACGAGTAGTAAAGGATAAGTCAAGATGGAAATGACTGATTCAAAGGAAGTATCGATGTACTTAATATATTTTTGTGGAAATTTTAGAAAGAGAAGTCTAACATTTGCATTGGATGCAGGTTAATATTGGGCCCAAAATTCAGATTCTAAAATAGTTTTTTAATGGCAAACTCAATGTACAGTACAAATATTCAAGTTTCGTCTTAGACCAGCTGCTAATTAAGCCAATTTCCATGGTGACTTGATTCTTTTGATCAAACTGAATCTTGGACTAAAACCAGTTTCCAAATTCTAATATTCTTAATGTAAGTCTTCGTCTTCGTCTTTGTCCGATTAGAGTATCTTGATACGTTTTCATTGAAAAAGACTCTCAGTCTGAGAAGAATAATTACTTGCTGTTAACATAATTATAATAATTGTACAGAGTATAAAATAGTTGAGAGACATTATGATATGATCACGATAATAAATTAAATTAAGATAGAGAAAAAGCAATAAAAACAACATCACCCATTCATGTGTAAATAGTAAAAAAAAAAATGAAAGAGTAAACGTGACTAAATTTATGTTATGAAAAGAATCAATAAAAGAAGCCTATGTTCATACATTTCTAAATAATTCAGTCAACGGTAGATTGAAGTCAAGCACTACAAAGTTAAAATAAAACGTAGAATCCCATCCATACACGAAATCGGTGGTCTTGACTTGAATCTTGTTTCTTCCACCAAATGCAAATGCCCTTTTTCTTAGTCTTTGTGGGTAGCCACTTGGCTACTTGTCTCTTAGTTGGGTAATGGTCCCCAAGAAAAATGCCCCATGGCCCGATATATCATGGATGGCCAATTTCGGGCCCAAACTACTTGACAAAATAAATTAAACCTTAATTATATCTTCAAAAACCTTGACCGTATTCACATAAATTTTTAATTTTAACAAAAAATTAATAACCATTTGATTCAATATCATATTCTGTCCGTAACTCTATGACTTTATTACATCATAGCAGATGTAGTTATATCATATGTCATGATAATTCTTATTTGTAGTGATTGATATTAAATCTCCCGTCGTTAATTTTTTATTAAAATTAAAAATGTGTACGAGTATAATTAAAAATATACGAATTTAAGCCAAGAACAAGAATTTAAGACTGGGGTCGCTCTTAATTTACCACTTCTTACATAAAGCCTCCTGCTAATTAAACTTAATTTCAATCATGGTTAAGTCCGCTTTAATCCACAACACTTATTAACATTTCAACGAAAGATTTTCTTTTCTTTCAGTGTAACGTAGTTGTCCATGAATCAGTACATAGATATTCATCAACTTTATTACAAGATTGAAGGTTTGGTTAGAGATGAATAATTATGTTTCAGACAAGGAAAATTCTTTTGACTAAGCTTGGGGACAATAAATAGACAAGAAAACAGCAGCAAAGTTTGAATTTGAAAGGGAATGGTAAGACATTAAGAAATTTGGTGGTAATGACAACATCCGTTTGAATAGCATGAAAATAATGACAATTGATTTTCAGATTTTTCGGCATAATCAACAAATTATCTTCCCACATTATGCATGTTGAAGTCTCTTTAGAACAGAATAATGAACAGATAGAAACGGTTATCAGAACATTTCTATGGGAAAAGCAGTGTGCCTATGGACTCTAATCATTAGTACTGGAATAGCCAAACTCTCATCCAGGGCCATGTAATATTGAGTTTTTTCTATGCCTTGGCCGCAAGAATTTCCACTTAATGCTCGCCAGACTATATAAAAGACAGAAGAGGCATAATTTTATGCGTTTCTTTCCATAATTTCAACCATGCATATGAAACAAAATTTGCCTCAAATTTCTGACCCTTCTCTCTGATCTTAGGTGAAGATTTTCCTGTTGACATTGTGCTGAAGTTTAGTGGTTTAGTCTCAGGACTTTGCATATGAATTTCTGGGTTGCGAGGTTTTACTGGCTTGGCATAGTTTCCGTGTGATTTGCATGTAACTTTGAATGAGAATTCCCTTCTGGATTGCAGAACAGCCCAGTTTTAACAATCATTGGATCTGCTCATATACTTTGGCAAAGAATTACCTTCTTTTTTACTGATCTTTTTTCTGACTTTCAGATTTCAAGATTCTATTTACATCACTTGACACACTCTCCCATTTTCAATTGAACAAGAAAAGTACAGAACTATATACTAATTCCCTCTAGTGTAGAATTTCACCACTTTTCTAATCTAGTCTGCTCTACAACTCTTCCTGAAATGGCTGCAGCGAGTGCTGCTGCGAAATTCGGATCTCTAGTCAAAGAAGCTGCCATTTGTTGGGCTACAATCTGTTGGATGCCCGGTGCATCGATTTGTTGGACTTGCCTTTTGGTATCATCTCCCATGAGTCCAGGTTGCATCAACTCGAGAGTCACAGTGGGAGCTGAACATTTGGTGGGGGCAGAAACAGGAGCTGAACGAGGGTCGGGATTATAGCTGGTGCTTAGTGATAATTCAGCAGGAGAAGAGTGTGCATGGTTGTGCTCTCCTTCATAAGTAGCTACCAAGATCGATGGATCTTCAGCACTTCTTTGCACCTAAAAAACATCAATCACATGGCAAAAACAACAATCAGATATGGGTACCTCTCAACATTAATGTTCCTTGATCAAGAGACTAGCTAACAGTTTGTATTCATCTGATCACTATCTGATATATGTTGCGAAGGAAAATTAGGAGGGAGAAAGTATTGACTCACCTTTTTCTTAACTGGACAACTTGGGGCAAAAGAGCACTTGAAGTATGCTCTGGGAGAGGGGTTGTCTCTTGTGACCTTTTGTCCATATTTCCTCCATTGATACCCATCTCTCACAATCTGGAATACACTAACAGATCAATATAAGAATATTTGCTTGGAGCTAATTAATTTCGTTGGAAAAATATAAGCCGGCAAGAAAATTCTGGGAACTTACCAGGCTGTGGTCAGAAGGATTTGTGCGCACGTAAACCCTGGAAATCTCTGCCTTAATGCTCTCCTTGGGCCTTTTGGATGACTCTTCATCACTGCAGCTGCTCTCAGCGTTTCCACTAAATCCAATCATGTTGGTATAATCCTCAAACTCGGCTTTTCTCTTCTTTGATGTTGCAGCTTCATTTTCACAGTTCTTGCTCACCAGTTCCATGAATTTGTTCTGCAAAGAGTTGTAGTGCTCGCACACAACTGTTAGCATCTCAGTTAGCCTCTTGTTCTCAGCGCTAACCCGATTTAATTCCTCCACCAAAACTCCAGTCTGTTTACAAGAAACAAAAAACATTTAGTGTTTTTTTTTTCCAATTTAAAGAATCATATATAGCAGAAAGTTTAGGAAAGCTGTGTAAGGAAAGTCGTGGTGTCATTGGAGCTCAATTGAAGGAGGATATCAATGGCTGCCAGTGCCAAGAAAGGGGATCTTAGAAGAAAGAAAAGGAAGGGAAAGAACGAGAAGTAGCAATCCGGAATAGCCAGAATAAAAGACAGTTTGATTCTGAATCAAAGTAGGTTCCGTGAGTGAATCAGAAACAGAAAACGATCTTATTTGAATGGACTAAACCTCTCGGATAACTCCAGTAATAAAAAAAAGTTGAATTTTAATTAATTAACTTGTCCAGAAACAGACCTCTTGTTTAAGTGGTACCTTCACTTCAGAGTCAGCCACTTCTCCCTCGGATTCTCTCTTCTGTTTCCAAAAAGTTCAAGAGTTTCGTGAGTCCAACATTAATCCAAAACAAGAAAAAGCTTACTACCATGGTTAAATTTATCCCCAATAATCCATCAAAACTCACCAGAGCTTTGTTCCTGTGATTGAAGATATCGATGTTGAGGTCCAAATTGGTATCCACCCAAGCTGTTTCCATTGCTGAAGCCGCACCAATAGACCACTAACAGAACAAGCAGGCAAGTAAGAAAGGGCAGGCGGGTTGAAGCTATAAGAAAAGATGGGAGCACTGTCTGGAGCTCGTCAGGGGATTGAGAGATTGATATCCAAGGAACAGGCAAATATATAGAGGATAAAAATTCAGAATATGTTTCAAAGTTCAACGGTTTGGTTCACTTAGGAAAGTTACCCGAAGATGGGGCTGAAGGAGCCTTCGGTCACAAGGCCGTCCCACTTGATAAAACCTGTCTACTACATTCACGCGAAAAGGGTACAAGAAAGAAAGTCATGCAAGGGTCGGTACGAAAGTATTGAAATTCCAAGCCATGTCCGTCAAGGTCAAGCAGGCCAGGGAAGAGGCCAATCAGATTCATTGGTACATACATTTTGAAACTCAAGACTAAAAGAAGCTTCATGTTGACCCTTAATTTATCTGGTCGACTTTCTCTAGGCTTTCAGCCTGCTCTCCCCCCCTTTCCCAGCTCTTTCATTTTTGAAGTAATATCCTAATAACACTGATATCACGCGATTTCCCAACGCGGCCACGTGTTTGCCATGCTTACATTAATTTTCAGAATAAGAGTTCTTATCTTTTGATTTGCATTTATATAAATAGTTAGTTATTATAATTAATAATTAATAACCACCAAATGTCTTGTAGATATAAAATTTCGATTTATATTAAATTTGTCGGTTTTTGATTTTCTATTAAAGTTAACAGTGTCATGTAATTACAAATTATAAGATAAATGATGATGAAGAAGTAAGGGTGCATGCCTTGTTGGAAGGGCAATGACTATCAAACAAGATTATGTGCCTTAGCTAGTAAGTCATACTATTTAATTAATTAATTTTGGAGAAGAAGGGATAATTGATTTAATTATTTTACCTTCATGTTACCATTTTTGGTTTCTTTAATATAGAAGATAATTTCAAGAAAAGGGCGCAAGAATATGCTGCCTGTTGCCTGGAAACCCGATCTTCCACTTTATAGCAAAACGGTATTATTGGAATGGATATAATTGTGTGGATATTTCTATATGTAGTAGGGTCCTTGTCTCATTGACTCCTCAAAAGGTGAAAAGAAGATGAAGCCCACGCCCACACGGTTTGAAAACCTTGCTGCCGCCTATTTTCTTCAAATTAATCTAGACTTTCTTTCCCTGTCTATCCACTTTCCTGGTTATACACTGCAAGGATATTATTCCACCATGATTAAATAACCTAGCAAAATACTCCTATGAGTCCAAATTTAAAGAAAGAAAAAAAAAATAATCTTAATATATTTTAATGTCGATCAAATTACGTATTTAATCTCTGTAATTTATCAACATATAAGATTTAATTCTTATATAATAATTTGTAAAATTCGAATCCTTTTAATTTTTAGAGTCAATAATATCAATCTAATAATGGTATTAAAATTTTTTATATGATGCTGTTTGATTAGACTGAGATGATATTTCATCTTTTATATATAATTAGTCTAATTATAGAACTTTTTTTCTCTCCTTCATGCAATTTCTGGGAATTAAAGCATCCTTAATTGGAATTTACTATGTATTAAACAAAGCTGAAGTCAAGTCAAGCCAGAATTTATGAATATAAAAAGACCCAAATTATAAAAAAACCTTGAACAAATGATAAACCCTATTGGAGAGATTACAGAGAATTTACATTTGAAGAGTACATCATCATCTATTCGGTCATGGAGTGACATCGTTAAGACAATAAACAGATCAATGCTTACCTCCCAAATCTAAACTGGAAATATAGAAATATAGGGTTTTGCTGGAGATTGTCCAGACATGACTTAATAGACCAAAACGGAGGGTATTATAATATCCCATTGAGCCAAAAACTGTATTCACCGACTGTTTTGCTTTCATACTTCATAAGCCTACTTGGTTTAGTTCACCTCCTCCAATGAGATTTCAACAAATATATACATGTGTATATTATCAAATGAACCAAAATTATAACCATAAAGCAATAGCATGACCATGACCAGAGTCATCAAGCTCTAGTGATTAAGTTTCATCATACTCGATAGCAATCTTCGGTAATTTCATTGTGGTCAATCTTCTAGAAAAAGTAATTGAAAAGCAAAAAACGAAATTTGAAGTGGAGATCAGCTGCTGGCAATCTTTTTATCTTCAATTTTCCTTCATGAAGAGGAAAAATTGAATGACCAAAAAGTCTTGTTTGTATGTAGGATGAATGTGACTGGAGATGTCGGCAAATTAACATCAGGTTCACACAAATTCAGAAGGAGATAGAAAAATGGTACAATGGGATTGGGAAAAGGACATTTGACCCGACTCAGCTCAACCAAAACTTAATAGAAAAAATCCTTAGTCACAATGTGAACAGGTTTGGCTGCTTGGGCAGCTGGAAAATGAAAGATCAAGCCATCTAACTGTCAAATGCGGCCAAAAAAGATGTGATCGACATATGAAGTTGCGTGTGAGATTAGAATTGTCATGGTCATCCCACAAAATTAAAAGCCCTGTTATTGTCGATCACCTACTACAGTTTGATCTGTTTCTACACTGGAGATCAGCAGGTTTAGTTTACCCTGGAAAAAATCATGTCATTCTTACAAAGATTGGCAGGAAAATTAAATAACAAATTCTGAGTTTTGTTTCGATTAGGAAAATGTTTGTTAGAATACTTTATCGTACACGAGTCCATCTAGACTCTAGAGTCTTGTTGTTTCCTTCCTTGTATTTGGATTTCGGACCCTACAACAACTGCTCTGTACTTCTGTATACTTTGACCAAGATTAAAATAAAAATCTAAGTTTTGTTTAGACTATGAAAATGTTTATTAGAATATCTTATCTTACATGTATCCATTTAAACTTTAGAGTCTTGTTGTTTCATACCTTGTATTTAGATTTCGAACCTGCAAGAACTGCTTTATACTTGTATTTACTTTCACAGAGATTAAACAAAAAATCTGGGTTTGCTTGGATTATGAAAATGTTTGTTTAAATACCTTGCCTTACACTGCAACAAAATACTTTCTGCTTATATTTATGGAGATTAAAACAAAAATCTGAATTTTGTTTACATTATAATATGTTAGTTAGATTACCCTATCTCACACGTATCCATTTAAACTCTAGAATCTTGTTGTTTCCTTCCTTTTATTTAGATTTCGCAACAAAATACTATATGTTTACATTTATGGAGATTAAAACAAAAATCTGAGTTTTGTTTATATCATAAGATATATGTTAATTAGATTACTCTATCCTACACGTATCCATCTGAACTTTAGAATTTTGTTGTTTCCTTCGCATTCACAGAGAATAAAATAAAAATTTGAGTTTTGTTTAAATCATAATATGTCAATTAGATTACCTTATCTCACACAGTATCCATCTAAGCTCTATAATCTTACTGTTTCTTTCCTTGAATTTGGATTTTGGACCTTGCAACAACTGTTTTATATTTTCTGTCTACTTTTCACGGAAATTAAAACAAGAACTCTAAATGAAACTTAAAAGTATTTTTATTTTTAATATGAAAACAGAAAGGAAAGGAATATACGACTTGAGGGCACAGAAAGTGCTGGTGAGATAAGCAATATGAGATCATCGATTGCGCATCTTTTACTATAATGGCTTGTGACCACACAAACCAATTTCCTGTGAAACAAGTGGTTTTCTGGCTGCTCCGATGAAAGATGCTGCATAGATGAATTAAACTCTTGACCTGTGATCAACCGCAAATCTCCAGCAGGCACATGAGAGTTCTGATTAGCTTTCTGTGGCCATCCACATCCGTGTGTGTCCCTCCCTTGACTCTTCGTGCGTGTTATGCAGCGTTTAACACGAAGCCGTGCTTTTTGAATTGGACGTATCAAAGATTTGGAAATTTTCCAAGACTCCCTCTCATCATTTATTGCACATGGACCATTGCCATCCGACTTGTTCAATTCCCATGTGTCCAATTCTGTATGGTATATCCAATTTTATTTGTAGTGAAAGAGATCTATATTTGACAAAAAAATAGTAGTAAACGTTTAGTTTGCTCCTGATTAACATTGCATTATACATATCTTTACTTGGATTTTTGAAAAAAAAGTGAAAATTTTCTCGAAAGAAAGTATATTTTTAACAGAATTGATTGCGATACGATTTTTATTTTACTTCAAATCAATTTAAACAATATCAAAAATTTCAATGAAATTTTTTAATGAATTTAAATATTAATACTAATTAACATTTCCTATCTTACTAAGATTTCAGATTCTATAAGTTTTTATACAAATCAGCAAAAACCCTTTCAAAACAAATAGCTTTTTAGTAGCAAAAGTAGGGTTTCCTAGTTGAATTGAGTACCCAAACATGCATGACTCTCACTTGCTCCTTTACTTTGAGGCTATTACTCTTTCATCAACAAAACTAAACCTACAAAAACCATCTATATGTTTATTTTCCCTCGTATAAGCTCTACCAAACTTCTTGTAAACTAACAACACATTAGTACTTCGAAAATTAATGTTGTGGAAAAATTGATGCATGTGATACGTGCATTTGGCCCCAAGATATTAAACCCTCTGACAAGTCAAAGCAAAAAGATTTATCTTCTTGTCCATCTACTTCCATGAGCTTTCAAGTTTTAAGTCAAGTCATCGCGGAATAAAAACCCTTTTGTAAAACCTTCGTTTTCCATAACACCCACCCCCCTCGATCAGCAGAATGACGTCCTTCTGCTGACGATTTGAATCTTACGTTCCCAATTGGAATTTACAAAGTTAGTGGGAGTTGCTTTTGATTTGGGTTTTGTATTTTTCTGATGATGATGTGATTTACAACTCCCCAGTAGCATTTCTCTATGTTTCATGCTTCTTTTTTAGGAGGAGGAGTGGGTGCCGCTGCCCTCCATCACATGCCCACCAAGTTTCTAGTGGAGAAAATTGTTACAAGTGTTGGCCATGATCCATGCAAAGCAAATTGTTTTATCTTTAGCATTGTCTTGTTCCTTTCTGTTGGAGGAATCTGATTAAGCATCCAGGGTCAAAGAGTTATGAAAACTTGGGGATTTGGTTATATTCCCCTACTTTTCACCAGAGAAAAAGTTCCTCAGTGAATTGTTTGGAATTCAGATTTCTTCGGTGCAAATATCTAATGCAGAAGTAAATTATCAGTTTTTTGTTCGCTGACTTGAAGTCAATTTCGTACCAGAATTGGGGTTCATGATTAACTTATCAACAAGCTTAATATATAATTAATCTAATGATCTTGTGGAAAATTGATTCCCGTCGGTCTTAAAATATAAAGAGTGAATAGATTGCTAATGCTTTAAGAATTAAGAAAGATGAGAGTGGAGAAGACTAACGACGGAGTAGTGTTTTCTTTGCCCTTTTTTATTGTTATTTTTATTCTCTTATTACCTTATGGTACTCAAAAGTCATGATTTGTGACATCTACAATACGTTGGTTAACGTTCTGTATTTTTCATTTAAAAATTTTGAATTCAATTCTTATAAAATATAAAAATGTTACGTCTTAATTTATATATAAATTTTTATTTTTATTAAAAATATTGAATAATTATCCTTATCAACGCCATCTAACACGGATGAAACTGCTGAGAACTGACACAAATTAAAGTACAAGGAAACTAAAGCTGAAAACTCATCGATTCTCAACTTTGGTGTCCAAAGCTTTTTGAAGAACTGGCGTCGTTGGACCAAAAGGCTTGCAATCTTTCAATCTTGTCGCCATGGTGGTCTGATTGGCAGGGTTTGGGTTGGTCTGAGTCTGGAACCTGATAGCCTCGGCAGTGTCAATTCCATGGACATGG
>NW_018397256.1:13268346-13292612 GCF_002168275.2 Theobroma umbraticum | reverse complement strand
CAGGACCAGACCAGCTTTTGCAGAACCAGCTTGAACAGAAGGGCCATTTGGGGTAGCCTCGGTTTTCTTCATTGGGCCTATGAAAGTGCTTACTTTTTGTTGGGCCTATGAAAGAGTTTTCCCGCATTTGTTGGCTATCTCTTCTCCTATTAGTTGTTCCCACTCCATGGCATCATCCCATTGGTTGTGCTTTTGACACTTTCTATATCTTTTCTTCCCTGGAAGAAAAATGATTGCCTTATCCTCTTTCGACTCCTGTCTCCATGCCAAAATGGGCATACTTCACATGGACAAAAAAGCAAGGCGGAAATGACCGATAATGCCAATTTCTTCAACCTTCGAGCCAAACCTTATCTCTTGTTACTTTTCTAAGTGATTTTCAATGGGAGTCTTGCCTTTATCTCTGATTTACTTATGACACTCATATTGACTTTATAAGTAGTAAATGATTGAATATTTAATAATCAACTATGAATCTATTTTTTTTAAGATATTATATTTAAATTTAAAATTATCGATGAATTTATAGAAAGAGATATAGATAATAATTATATGTTGTTAAAAGGAAAATTGAGACATTAATTTGGATCTTTGTTACTTTTATCTAGAATATATATAATATATATATATATATAATTGTATTAATGATTCATTACAAAAGTGAATGTACTTATAATATAACATGCGATCCTCTTACAGTCCAAACATGTGCCATAGTTTGGCCATCTGAGTCTTGACTTGTGCTTGGGATTTTCTCTTAAAAGATCAAAGTTGAGCAGTCTTATTTTCTTTTTCTTAATACTGGAAATTCTCAAAGGATTTAATTATCTTGTTAAATTTTATTACTAAAGTAAAAGAATAAAATATACATTTGAGAAAAAGACATACGCTGTATCTCCAGAATTAGATAAAATATCTAGTAAGTATATTACTTTCTTTACATGACCTCTCTGTCATACCCGAATTGTCGATGTCGTTTTCATGACCAAATGCTGCTACTTTCTATCCTTATCCAGTTAACGTGCCTGGTTTTCATACATTCAGCTAATCGATGGCGACTCCCATTTAGCTAGAGTCCTGGAACAATCTTTCTCCATGTCGTTTCTTGCAATATGTGATGTGATCAGGCACAAACTCGCAAATCAAACACATCAAGACACGTAACTTTTTCTCGTCATTAAAACTGTAAACATGTACTAATCTTTCAGGTGAAGTGCCTGTAAACTGTGAACACACGCAAACATGGGCTATATCAATATTTCAGGTGAAGTGCCTAAATCTTTGAGGGAACCTGGCTTTCTTCAGGTACATGACGAACTACCCTTGAGAACAGTGAAACAAAAGCAAATGGTTGTAGTACTTCAATCCTCTTACAGTCTAAGCACTTAACATTTGAATTTTTGATTGAACATTTAATTTTTTATTGATACATGATCTCTCTGTTTAAAGAACAAAATTCGAATCCTCTCTCTACTAATCATTAAAAAAAAACACTTTCTTACAGCCTAAAACTCTTTAGAACAACGTAATCTTGTATCCCTGATTCCCTATTCTCATTGGCTTTAGGGCCACCATCATTCAAACCATTGGTCACCAGCTTAATGCGATCAGTTGAGTTGAACTTACGGAATTCAGCTTAATTTTTAGCACATCGACCTCAAAAATTCGTGAGATATTACCCCTTTTTATTTAAACAATCGGCCACCTAACTTTGACACCCACAAGCAACGCCTTGATACAAGCCTTGGATCATTTTCATTTTCACACCAAAATAATCAAAGTGGGGCTAAGCTCAAAGCCAAGTAGCTTTGTTTTCCCATGTTTAGATGATGGTAAGTTGAACCTATCAGGATTTCCGCCACCAGAGAGAGGTAAGGCAGGCAATGACAATGAAAGCATAGCCACATTTCGTGCAAAAAGGCAAAAATAAAAGCAATGGGGCCTTTTCACTAAATTTTTGTAATGTGCCACAAGCTGATTTGTCGACGTTGGTTCTCGTTTGTTAGAACTTACCAGGAAGATCTGTCTGAATCCATGAGTTGTATTTAAAATAATTTACCTCTTCTGTTCTGCGAGTAATTTGTGTGCATGATAGCTGCTGAAAAAATGATTAAATGTAGAGTTGGTAGAGGGGAGTGAAAGCTTTTGACCCAGGGAAGACTGGTCGATTCTTAATTTTCTTCCCAGAGAAACAGAGATCCAATCAGGAAAAATGCTCTCAGACATCTTGTTTTCGCATTGATCCAACCTGGAAGAATGTCTCAGGTGTCACGCATCTTCTTCCCCACTTCTGCCATGATTGGTTGAGAGCCATTGCAAGTTAGTTGAACTTTGAAGACTGCACTCCTTTTTCTTGGTTCTGTTAAGATTGTTCGATAAATATTAAACCTCCAATCAACAAACCCCAGGTAGTTTTGTCTTTTTACCCTTCTTTTTCTCATCAAAGAAAGCAACAAAATATTGCAATAAGATGCCGACGATCACACCTTAGCTTTGTGCATCCAAAAAAAGCCAAAATAACTTCGTAAAAGTTAAAAGAACTTCTCATCCAACACTCCACAATCAGTATCTATTATCTGTGTGCAAAACCCAAAGCCATACATTACTGTACTAATCACAAAAGTATTTACAAATTCTCAACCTCAAACCTATCTTTCCAGAATAGATAGAAAAAGAAAAAGTGGTAAACAAGGAAAATTTCCCTAACTTCTACTTGTTGTTAGGCTGTCTGTGGCACTTGGTTTTCACATGCTTCTCCCTCTATTTTAACGTTGCTACCATTGTTGAAACTGTCACCTTGCCATGTCCAAACAATGTCTTTCAATGCAGGCCTAACATCATCCTCGCAAAACTTGGCATACTCCAAGGTGTCACCGCTAGACTTGGAAAACTCGACAACCGCAACCTCTGGTGCCACCTCAAACACCTCCGCCGTCAGGGATAGGCGCCCTTTCCTCCCCTCGGATGAGCCTTGTAGCTTCATCTTGAAGTCCCTCACTTTCCCCACCTTGAAGTTCAACCCTTTTGCAACACCTTCAATTTTAGCCATGATGGCACTAGCTGAACACCTCGACGTGAACATTGTCCCCGATTTCCTCTTGTTTTCAAACAAACTTGACAAATCAAAGCCTGATGACATAGAGGAAATAAACTCGAATGCGTTGAAAAATTTCGGAGACGATTGTTTGTTGGTCTTGGAGGTAGAATCATCGTCCAATACATGATCTGACATTGGTTCTTCGATTGAAAACGCAAGGTGACGCGCAAATCCATTTCTAAACCAAGGAACACGCATTATAGCTGGAATTGTGATCCTTCTTTCAGGGTCTGCAACTAGTAGTTTAGAGATCAAGCGCTTTGCTTCTGTTGAAAACCAGGGAGGGAACTCAAATTCAGCTTTGAAAACTTTCCTGTACATCTTCATGAGATTCTCATCTTGAAAAGGCAAGAAACCTGCAAGAAGAACATACAAGATAACCCCACAAGACCAGATATCTGCTTTGGATCCATCGTAGCCTTTTTTCCTCAAAACCTCTGGGGCAACGTAAGCTGGAGTCCCACACTGCGTGTGGAGTAGGCCATCATTGCGAAGCTGTTCGGGCAACGCTGACAGGCCAAAATCAGAGATCTTTAGATTTTCGTTCTCGTCCAAAAGAAGGTTCTCTGGCTTCAAATCTCGGTGTGAGACACCCCTGCTGTGGCAGAAATCAACTGCGCTGATTAGTTGTTGAAAGTACTTACGAGCAACATCTTCCTTGAGTTTGCCCTTAGCGACTTTTGCAAACAGCTCACCTCCACGGACATACTCCATGACAAAGAAGATCTTTGTTTTCGTAGCCATGACTTCTTTGAGCTCCACTATGTTTGGATGACGGACAAGGCGCATGACAGAGATTTCTCTCTTGATCTGCTCCATCATCCCTTCTTTCTTCACTTGATCTTTGCTGATGACTTTTATCGCCACACTTTCACCGCTTGTTAGTTCCTTCCCATAGTAGACTTTAGCGAATGTTCCTTTCCCAAGCAGTCTCCCCATCTCATATTTCCCAAACAAGACATGCCTCTCCTCCATGACAGTTCCCCCTTATATCCTCTTTTTCTCTCTACACAATAAAATTTGCTAACTCTTTTGGCTCTGCTCCTACTGAAATTTTTGCTTTAACATGGATTCAAGGCTGCTTGTGTGGCTCTGCAAAGATGTGTAACGTAAGGGAATCCAGGAAAGGATAGAGGATATGCTGATTTGGAAAGATTCCATTGATTCACTTGATCAGGAGATTGTGGTGGGGTTCAACGGAGCTGATTAACGAGAGTGTTCAGTGGAAGGGCATTTGGGTGAAGGGGATTTGAAGGGTAGTTTAGAAGATGCCATTAGAGCACCTGGTATTGTCTTTTTGGAAGACCTGGGGCTGCCGCAAGAGCACACAGAATGAAAATCTCACAAAAATCTTTCCAAAAGAATACCGGTATAAATATGAAGACGCGTTGATGGTGAGGGTTACAACAAACCATTATAGACTAATAAACTTTACGTCTCTGTTAACTTTTTTATCTTCAAGTAAATTCATTTTCTGTTCCCGTGGCCCGCATATTCTTTTCTTTTCTTTTCTTTTGCGCTGCCTTTTGGCTTTATTGCCCTGTTCCTCTGGCTAGAATTTTCTGTTCAGTGGATCAGCAGCCGAGGTTTGTTTTTGGTCATATGCCGATAGTAAACTAGTCTACCATTTCTCTTTTTAACTCAATCCACAAGAACATGATTGAAAATTTTTGTATCTCTTTTGTAACTTTACGTCTCATGTATAATTTTTTGTTTTAAATCTTAAACTTTAAACTGTAAAACTTAAATCTTAATATGAAAAGTTTAGAAGATAAGTGATGCAAAATTATGAAAAAACATAAAACAAAACACTAAAAGAAAGCAGACGATTTCTATTCAAAATGATTTGATTTTATTTCTTGTATGAGTGTAAATGGGTTGATATTATAGGTATATTTACAAATATTCGATCCAATATCATAAAATTTAAATATTTTATATTTGATTATGAAATAAGTTCGGGTAAAATTTCAATACTCGATTTAGATTCGGATAAATTTTGAATATCACCCTTAATTTCTTGGACTGTTTCAAGAAGATATTTCTAACTTGTTACAAAAATTTAAATTGGTTGCCGACCTAGAAAGGATTCTTGCAAGTTGTTAGTACTAATTATTATAATTCACTATGTGAGCGTTGAATGAATAAAATAGGAACCCTAATATGAAGTGTTCATGGGAAAAAATAAATGGGCAATACCCGAAGTCCAAAACCTGAGCTGGGCCATTACCATTAGGCAAAGCTGGCAAAGAATGATCTCACAAGAAAGCTCCATTTTCAATCCTAAGATAAATGCAAAAGCTCAGTGGCAACATGCAGCTATGATTCAGATTTGACTTTATATGAATTTGGGATGCTTATTGATTCAGATTTGGGGAAAAAAAAATTAAAGAAGAAGGCTTCCAAGTTCCACCAAGGGTTTGCACAAGCACATGAATTTTAAGCCTAAGCAATGTTAATTTCTTTTGTTTTCTTCCCATGATTTCTGTTGAATTTCTCTGTTTGATCTTGGGGTTTGATTAAGTCCACTAATTATTGCTACCCTAAAGTCAAATTAGCAATAACCATTCTGGACAGTTGATTAATATACGGTGCAATACATCCTCTCGATACACATATGTGCAAATATTTTGATTTTCGATTCTGTTTATTCATTAGAATTATTTACAATAAATATTCAAAAACATCTAATTCAGTAAATAATAATAATAATAAACTTTGATAAGATCACGGGCCATTGAGTGTATAGGCATTGAAAAAGGATATATTTTTAAATTGACCCAAGAAGCCCAAGATAGGCCTACAAGCTGGGACAACAAGGTGGCAGTGGTGGCTTTACAACGCATAACTTGACCAAGGGGATTATCATTTTTGGACTATTCGATCTGTTTAAGCAACTCTTTAATTAATTGATAACAAATCTTGTCAAAGGGTTAAAATCATTCCACATGCAGTACATCTTAAGGCAATGATTAATTATTAGATTCACCTAAATCACCCACTGCTCCCTCAATATGATGGCCTTTTTTATGAAAATTAAAATAAAAGAATACTTAAAAAAGAGTTCTTTAATTAAACTATATATTCCCTTTTATATATATATATATATATAATTCTTCAATTTGTTTCTATCTGATTTTCCTTTCTGAAATTCATTAATACATAACCAATCGACATCTTCATCTAAATCCAACCCTTATTCTTTTATTTTAATTTTCATAAAAAATAAAAAAATACAAATGATTAAAAATAGAATGAGCAATAGAAAAATATATCATATCTACAAGCGGAAGAGGCCCGTAGCTACTACGATATGATCGATGTAAAATGTCTATGCAATGGGTTTTTATTCTATTTTGAAATAATTAAGTTTTTAATTATGAAGTTGACTCAAACCCAAGCAGCACTATCATTTTTTTAATTTTTTTTAATGAAAGTGGAAGAAGATTTTTAAATTAGAACATAATACCAACTAATATTTGAGAACAAGTCGATGTTTCATTATTTTGGAGCAATCAAAAATTTAAGGCAAACCTGACCAATTACCCACTAAAATGCATAATTGAACTAACCTTTCTAACGTTATTTAAAGCAATATTCCTCCATAGTCCACATCATAACAACTTATTCCCTCATTTTATTTTGCATAAATTTGATAAAAAAGCTCATTTTTTCACAATTTTTGCAATTCTGTTTTTTTGGGTAATCAATATAAATTAGATCAAATCAGTGTTCATTTACATTTTAAAGCGTATTTATTATGACTAATCTTCGAATTTTATTGAAGAAATAAATATCAATAAAGCTAAACAAAGATAGCTCATCTGTAATCATCTCAGCCCCTCAGCCTGCCGTGGCCCCCGCCGGCAGGTAGGCTCCTCGGCCGTTGTTTCCGGGCCCTGTCAACTTCATCACCTTGCCATCATCAATACGCTTGGTCTTGAGTTATATCAACGAATTAATTCATTCTTACTTCGAACAAATAAAAAATAAAAAGGTAGAAAATAGTACTTAATATGTTGGAAGTGCTTCTAGTCCATCACTCATCAAACCATTGTCATGTCGTATAGACAATTGATTGATTATTACTATTTTTTTGGAGTGAGTATTAATGGGTGTAAATCGAAATAATCAAGTAAAATTGATTGAATTTGATTAATTTGATTTGGGTTTTTTAATTTTGTATTAATTGAAGGTTAATATATTTGATTATTTCAATTTTTTTAGTGTTTAAATTTTTAATCGAATGAAGCAAAAATAGATCATTAAGCAATATGTATTTTTAAATATAAATACACGATTAAATTAGAGATATTTAGACTTTATTAGTGAAACATTATTGAAAAAAAAACAGAGTTTTTAAAATCTAATTTGTATACAAATATTATTAACATTATTAATATTTAAAATCGATCAATTTGTGATTTTAAGATACACTTTGATTTTTAATTATTTTTTATGAAAAATCAATTAATTTAATTTTTAAAATTTTAAAACCAAACCTACAAAATAGATCGAATGGTGATCTTTAATTATCATTGAGGTATAACAAGATAGCATCAATATCACCCCCACATTCAAATGAAGTTTAATGGATACACCATCAATTATAAACTATGTCACCCAATTAAAACCAGTGTTCTCTTTAGGATTTTGAATTTTTCCATGGAAATTGCCTTTTAATTATTGGTTTTCAAAAGAAAAAATAAATTGCCTTTTATTAGTTTCAAACTTGAGGGGGACCAAGAAGAAATTGCCATCAATCCCATGTTGACAATTGGTCAATTCTTGTAAAAGTTGAACTGGGTCTCCACAACTTAGAGCATGCCCCATATTCCAACTTGACATGATGTTCCAATTTCTTGGTGAATTATTTTAATATTTGTTCTTTTAGATTCAGCTAATATTCTAACATTGATGTTTTTGTCCCAATGCAATTAGGTCCCACAATACCTTAGCTTAATGAATGCCATTTACCCTTTCTCACGTACATATATTAAATAAATCTATTATTCTACTCGGTATAACCCAAAATTACAACTCCATTAACATTGCATAAACTTTTTCTTAAAGCTCTAATTCCAAACTCAAATTTACATAACTTCGAAATTACAAAAAAAATAATAAAAAATGGTTAACAACACTCTACGTCACAAATTGATTAATAAACCCGAATAGTATTATTACTTGATCACAAAATGTTACAAACATTCAGGTAATCTATTTTTTTTTTCTGTAACGCATGCACGGATTGATTGATTCCCTATTATTATCATTATGAAAGAATTTTTTTTAAATGCAATTCATACTTAAAAATACAGCCATATCAATGGATCTTTGTTGCATTATTATTATTATTATTATTATCAGTAGTAGTAGTAGTAGAGAGGATGAGACAAGAACAGTTTGGTGCCGAAATGGTCACGTCAGTAACCATCCAGAACCCAATAATTCAGTAAGATAATGCATCATCCTCCACCAAAACCATTGAATCTTTGACAGTAGGTTGATACCTGATGGTCCGAAGGATCCACGTGGCTGCACTCGTTTGAAGAGGGGGCTAGCTTCAACACAACAGCAGCTACTGTTTTATGAGTCATGTTCTGCGCTGAAAGCATGTCGTTTCCATTGCGAGTGGGGGACCCAAGGTTCCGATTTGATGGAGCTGGGACTGGGAGTGGGCAAGGTGGCGTCGGGGCAATCCGTTGGCTATCCTGGATCGATGTCAAGAAATGTAAAGCAAGCACGAATAATTGGAGGTTGGAAAGGGAAAATAATTTGTTTTGATTGCCCCAAAGCATTGAACAAGGTTTAGTGCTTGTTTTGACACATTAATATCACATCAAGAGGATACGTTTGCTTGGTAAATAGGTCTATGCTTTTGTTTTGCCATGATATGCAATGCCACCTCGACTTTGATAGCAATGGGGACGCACTTTTCCAATACAAATTATTAAGAGAGAGGGCCCAAAAAAAGAAAAGAAGAGAAAACCTAGACACCTCCAAAATTGGAAATATTAGTTGATACATTAGGTCGATAATAATTGGATACAAGTGAGATTAAATTATTGTATAATCGAGTTTAAATAGATTAATTTGAATAGAAAAATTATTATCTATCACAGATTGAGTTAAGAGTAACATATTTATTTTTTCAAATTTGATTATAAATAATAATTTTTACTTTTTAATTTTATAAATTACTTATTATTATTAATGTAACATTTTAAAAAATTCATTAATTATTTTAAATTTTATTTATGTTTTATGAGTTAACTTTTCTAATTCAAATGATAGAGAGATAGGGCCCAAAAAGAAACCCAAGAAAACTAAGAATTAAGGGCCCTTGCTGAAGCTCGCTACTAAGGCTAAAATAAGTGAAGAATCAGGTTCAATGGGCTTCCTAGGCTTGGGTGATCAATAAGTGGACTGTGGACTTAAGTCTTTGGATTAAATAGCATGGGCTTGGATTCCTCTTCCAAGGCTTAAACTTTGGAGGAGAAGTTTATCAAATGAGAATCGGATTTTCTTTTTCTTTTTTTTTTTTATGGTTGTATGATGCAAAATCTATTTTTTTTTTATTTTAAAGAAGAAGAAGAGGAGACGTTAGGAGAGAATCAAATGGATGGGTTTTCAGGGTCTGAATGATCAATGTTCAAGTCTTTTAGAATTGTGGGAATTTTAACCTTTCTTTAAATTAATTATTCAATTCTGTTTAAAGGCACAAAAGGGTTGCCCTCAAGAACGTTTGAGAGCCTAAAAGAGCAGACTCCAATTTATTAACCTTACATTTTCTTCTACTATAGGGTATTATCCCTTCCCTTAATTGCTTGCGAGTTTGCATTTGTGTCTGTTAATTAACGTAAAAAGAAATCTTCATATGTTAATACTAGTCGATTAAACATTACCAAATGAATAATTATCGTATCCAGCAATACTAAAAAGCCCACACATATCTATTTCATATTTCATATATATATATATATATATATATATATATCTTAACAAGATATATATACATGTATTCTAAATTTACTTGTAAAATCTATAAAATTTTATAATATTAGAAGTCGTATAGGTAGGTCTATTAAGATAGAATGTAGTTGAGTTGAAAGTCATGAACTTGTGTCATCAGTAGTCCTACAAACACTTCGAAATTGAACCAGCAGGGAGCAGGCCATGATAGCCACTGCGCCGCGAGTTGCCGCATCAGATAGGCAGCCCTGGTTTGCTAATGGACGTAACCAATGCAAGTCCACATCAAGAAAGATTATACCAAACCCTGAAAAATTTTCTAGGGAAAAGCAGAATCCAACATGTGAAATCCGACAAACCCTCGTTGTCAAATTACACACTAATTTTTTATATCATTGCATTGACTTGGAGCACCCCTCCCCCACCCAGCACTTTCTCGAGGAAAGTTGACCAGGGAGTGCATGTCATATCAGCCCAACCACCCAGCACACTTCTTTAAGAGTCTAGAGCTTGGTAGAACTAAGCTAATTAAAACCAAAAATGTCTTCAAACTTGAAAGGTAGATGCTAGAAAGTCATTGACAATCTTTTAATTTGTTTTTCAAGCTAACATGGTGGTAGTGGTGGTGGTGGTGGTGGTGGTGGTTCGTATCTACTTTATCCATCTGAATTCTGCCACAGCAACTGCATAGCCATTATCACACATGCTGAACATGTACTCACATGGTGATGATGATGATGATGATGGTTCTTATCCAAATTGGCAGCCACCCAAGAGGTAAAGCAACCCCCCCTCCCCCTCCCTGTTGACTTGCTGCCAACAAAGATTCTTTTGCTGCCCACTATGTGTTGCGCTCGTGCAACAAAGTTACTCAAAAACTTTGGTCCTTTGTCCCCCTTTCCATCTCTTCTCTAAATTTACATAGTAAATATTCAATTGTAATTACTATTTTTTCTTTCTTTTTATGAATTATATGATAGCTCTAACTTTTGTGACTATGGCCGCAATCCCCACATGCACCATCTGTTTGCCCCCCACTAGGGTGGTCTGCAAAAGAAAGTGGTTTTCCCTTTGTTTTCAGTTGTTGAAGCTCAAAATTCAAAAATACTAGTATGTAATATTTAGGATGAGTGTTGAGCTCTTTCCCTTTGTTTTTTCTTTTCTACTATTATTATTATTATATATTTTTGGGGGTGTCCCTGTTGCCTGTTCTGGTTGCTTGGGTTTTTACTTTATTAGTCATCAAAAGTTACAGCAATATGAGAAATGTCACGTATCTTTAAAGAAGAGAGGACGGAAAGACCTGAAGATACGGTTCATGAAGCGATTGTGACCTTCCTTTTGTCCATTTCTCGAAGGGACCTGAGGATATTGGTGCTGATGATGCAATCCCCTCCCTGCCTTTTCTTTCTATATACTGTACTTCTTTCGTCTTAGGGCTCCTCATACCCTTTTCTTTTTCTCTTTTCGGGATGCAACATTTGGCCTGGAAATTCTCAAATCTAGAGAAAAAGATAAAACCCAATAAAGGGCACAAAATTTTAAACTCTTAAAGAATCTGAAATGGACGGAGTAAACATAAGATACCAATCCCCATTTGTATATTATCTTGAGATATAGATAGAAAGAGAGAGAGAGAGAGAGAGAGAGAGAGATTGATGCTTTGAACCTGCTCAAATCGGGCTTATTAGCTGATACCAAGCTTATATTATGAAAAGAAAACAAACAAGAAAAGATAGCTCAATCTTTTTCCTTCAACCAAGAAGCAAGGATGAGGATGGAAAAAGGTCAAAAAGTTGTAATCTTGTTAGAGGAAATATGAATTCCATCAAGTCAAATACATTTAGATCTCTTTCACTTGTATGAGTATGGGACATAGAGGGCAGCAATGGTGGCCTATAGTATCAATTTTGTATAGGGCAAATCCTCCTCTCTCTCTCTCTGTGTTTTATATAATTTTGGTGAAGTCAGACAACAGACCAGATAGACCTATGTAGATTGATATTAAAATGCAACACTTTGAGGCATTAGCTTTCCTAGGCAAATGTAAAATTAATGTACCATGATCATGATTCGAAAGGAGAATTAAAAAAATTAGTAATATGATGCGGAGATAGCGGTGCTTATTTAAAGGGATTATAAAGCAAAGCCATAAGAGAATATATACTATATATTCCAAGGATAAGCATATGTTATATCTTGGCATATAGCTTTAAACCTAGGGTTTCAACAAATGTTAATCAATTACTATTTTTTAATCTTTATAATTGACTGAGTTCGAAAATAATTGAATTCGTAATATTATATAAATTTAAAGTCGTGATCGAGACGATGATTAATAATTTTTAATTTTATAATTAATAAAAATTTTCACTTTTCAAAAATTGTGAAGCTGAGCAAGCATGCATTGCATTGCATTCAGTTCTGACCATGTCTTTCTTGCTTTGATTTTGGACAAAACAAGCTGCTGTCTCCATCCCCATTTGGAAAACCAGGAAACTGCCAATATGAAGTTGAGAAGTTGAGGGTGAAAATAGGGCCCCATTTTATCTTTAATTAACTATCATGTTTAAAGTTTGAGACAAGCCCTATAATTGCATCCCCACTGCCACTTGTCAGATGGGGTTTTTGTAATCCCTTTCCCTCCCACTTGCCAAAGATTCTTAAGACGAAGTCTCCCGTCGACATGGGACTGTAAGCATGGATATAGCCGACGCCCATCTCCATTTTCCAAGTCTTGTCTAAAAGACACCCAACTAATTATCCATTGCTACTTGGCGGATTAGGGATTATTCGTAATGAAAAAAAATTCAAACCATAACAAACTCTATCGAATTTTCTAGTAAATCAATAAGATAAATGACTTTTTAATTAATGATATTTATTTTAAATTGAAATCCATGTGGTAGTGATGCGGGCAGCTCATTGCAGGGCATAAAACCTCTACTGTGGTTTCCTCTGCGTGTAAAGAAAAGTAATGCATATAAACAGTTGATTGTCAATAGGAGCAAACAAAACCTTGTAGAATTAAAGGATTTGTTCCCAAACATTATAAAAATAACCTAAACATAAAACGTGATCATCTCACTTCAATTAATTAATCATTAATTGTAAAGATTTAATTTTTTTTTTTTTTTGGGGTTTCGGCAATAGGGTTGCCTTGGAATTATGAGTGGTCCATGATCCCTAAAGTTGTAGGCTTTGAAGTATTTAAATGAGAAAAAGAAAAGTTAGATGTGTGGGACATTAGGGGCTTTAAGGGCGTGGTCTCTGGTTCCCATAAAATCCAATATCTTTTCCAATCTCTTTCTTCTAATTTCTAGTAATATTTCTTTTCCAAATTAATTTTTTTAAATGATTGAGATCTATCAATTTGTTTCCGTTTATGATATCAATGTATTTATATATATATATATATATATATATGTATACATAATTGTCTTTTTATTATTTATAATAATAATCATTTTTTAAAGGATGTATCATCATGTTTTTTTGAAATATAGATTTTATGGGGATGACATCATATAAGTTGAAATATTGTCATCAATAAAATTTAGTATTCTCCATCCCATTGCAATGATAAAAATCAAATTATTTATTTTAATAAAATAAAAAGAAAACAAAATTCAAATTTAATTCTTTTAATAATCTAAAACTCGTATTTATTGTTAAAAAAATCACTTTGAATATATAATAATAAAAAATATTACACTTAAGCATTTAACTCATTAGTTGATGTATCATCTGCTTGCTTAAAGAATAAAGTTCAAATCCCCTTTCCTTAATACAAAAAAAAAAAACATGAAAAGTACTAAAAAATTGAAAACTTATATTTTTTTTCTTGATAAAATCAAAATCATGTAATTAGTTTTTATTTCCTTAATTCATTGAGAGTTTTTTTTCTCATAATTGAATGCAATAATAAGATTAATAATAATAATTGTGATAATTTATGGGAAAGGTGTGGGCCCTCAAGAATGAAAACTTAGAGTTGTACTTGTACTCTTACTAGTGGCCCTTAAATTACATCATCATAAATCATAAATCGTGTTAAAAAAGATAAATAAAAATTATAATTAAAATGAGATAATTATAAACAAAAATAAAATAAATGTAAATGAGAAAAGGTCAAAAAAAGAAGAGGGAGTAATAAATTTTAAAAAACAAAAAGAGGTGGGCAATGTGGACAGAGAAAGAAGGATTAGATTCGAGTACAAACGGTCCCCGCCCACTACGCCGTATTTCAATAAATACATGAACCCCGATAACAGGTTCAACCCAGAGGTGAACTGCCTTTTTAAGCTTTTTTTTTTTTCCTTAATTAGAATTTTGTCGAGGCATTCTTTTAGGTTTGACATAATTGACGGGGATCAAAACTTAAGTTTAAACCCGTTTGATCAATTTTGAATATAAAACTTAAGTTTATAATCACGAACTTATATTTTTAATTTAAAAAATATATTTAATAAGTAGTGAAATATCTATATTTATATTCTTCAAATTCATTTTATCTTTTATTAATGTGATCTGTGACAATAATACTCATAAAAGTTCTTAAAATATTTAGTAAAATTCA
This sequence comes from Theobroma umbraticum, assembly GCF_002168275.2. Classification (NCBI taxonomy): domain Eukaryota; kingdom Viridiplantae; phylum Streptophyta; class Magnoliopsida; order Malvales; family Malvaceae; genus Theobroma; species Theobroma umbraticum. The sequence goes on along the minus strand of NW_018397256.1, from coordinate 13,277,961 downwards.
AATAGGTTATTATACTTTTATTGTATTGAATTAAGTTTTTTCATTTGTATTTCAAATGAAATAAATTATTATATTTTTTATTTTGAGTCAAATAAGATTAGTTTAGTCAAAACATCATCTTATATCATTTGATGCTTGACATATTATAATTAATAATGATGAGATATACTAACATATTATTATTAATAATGAGATATGTTAATTTGATATGATACATCAATGTCATGTTAATAGTATGTAGATATTAAATGTCAATTAACATCTTAACCAATAACAGTTAGTTAATCATTAATTAAAAGAGATTATTTTATCTAAAATGAAAATATAAGAACTTGATTGAATATAATAAAAGAATAAAAATTTATTTAAATTGATTTGAATGGTTTTGGAGTTTATTTGAGTATTATATCTTTAGGTTTCAATCTTCTTTTTCTTTTTTTTTGGTGAATATTTGATTTCATAAATTATATTTTAAAAAATGAAATTAGAATATTTTATTTGATTCAAATCTCCAATATTTAATATTTTGTTCTTAAAATCATCCAAAATTTAGTTATAATTCATAATAATATCATCAACTTAATTTTTAGGTAACTCGATCATTTGAGTATCACTTTGATTCATCATTTCCATCAATTCGACACAATCACAATCTCTTATTCATGCATTCTATTTAATTAGAAAAATAAATCCGAAGATATGTAGTAGTTTCTTAAGAGGTTTTGATTGGTATGAAAATTAAAATTTAAGTGAAAATTTTTAAATATTTAAAAAGGAAATTAAGATTATGAATTTTTTATTTAGAATTTGTCCACTTAATTGATCATAATTGGATTATTTCCTGCATTACTAATTTATTCATCCAGATCAATTGATATTTGAATGAAAAATTTTTAATCTTTAGATATTAACAAAAAAAAAGTCATTAATTATATCACATTCTATCAAATCACACCTCCATATTTATTCAATGAGATCAATTTCAGTTGAAATTAATTAATTGATTAACATGTGATACTTTTAATTTAAATAAAAATTTATGAACATGACGATTTTTTATTTTTTTAAATGTAATGATAAATTAACAATAACGTTTTTTAATCAGATTCGTGATAAAATTTAAAATATTATTTTATAATTTTATTAAATTTTAAAAAATTTATCCATGTATTAAATAATAATCCGATGGAGATTAAAATCTCATCTTCTTTGAAAGAGTGTCCTGATTCATATAAATCAGGCGTGGAAACCCTAATTGATGAAAGCATCGTGTACTTCCTAGAGCCGCTCAAAGAAAGGGAGAGCAAATCAGAGAGTGTCACGTCACCAATGGTTCGATAAGACAGTTATACCCTCGAAAGGCAATCAATCTGATTGGTCGATACTGGCGGTTGTACTAACATCAGGCCGAAACTGGCAGTAGGGACTAACTGATAAACCCCATACACTAAACTTGTCTCCCCAAATGACGCAGTCCAATCAGCCCAATTCCCAAGAAGACCCCAGGCCAAAAGACCACAAGCGGACAAAGGTGTCCGGGTCCCACATCACCCCGATTCGACGGTCAGGAATGGTTTCCATCGACGGCCAGAAATGAATCAGAGGTCACTGGGCCCCCTGAAAGCGACACGTAAACTCGAACAATCCCAACCGGCCAATGAGTGTTGAACACACACGCACACACACTCTCTCTCTTCGCTTTCTCGAGAAAGCTTTGTGCACTCTTTGTCTTCCCCCAAAAATAAAAAGAAAAGGAGAAAAAAAAAAGACCGATGTCAATTATAGGAGTATTTTTATTGTTAGTATTAAAAGAAAAATAAGGGGCATAAGGCGAAAATTGAAGTGAAGTGACTCTCTTTTTCAGTACTTTTGAAGTAATTCTGTCTATATATATGCAGTGGGGGGAAGGGTCGTTGAGTGTTCGCCTCTATCTTCAGTGTTCTAACTTTCTCTGTCTCTCTCTCTCTCTGTCTCTTTGTCATTTAAGATTTTACTTTTATTTTATGTTTGATTTTGAGTTCGGGTTTTGTGTTTGCTGTGTGTCTCTTCAACCAAACTGTTGGATTTGTAGTTCTGTGAAAGAAAAAAGAAGAGTGAAGGACACTTGGGTACGTGTTACCGACACCTGTACGTTCTGCATGAGAGAGAGAGAGAGACACATGGAAAGAGAAAGAGAAAGAGGAGTGAATAAGACTAGCGGATGATGATGAAGGGAGAAGAAAGAGAGAAGGGTTTCTTCTTGTTCTTGTTTTCGTTTTCGTTTTGGGGGGATTTCTATGATATTTCTTCCTTAAGATTCATACTGGGTTTGGTCTTGTTTTTAGTTTGGTATGAAGAAAAACCCTAAAATCGTTTTTGAAGTTCTCCATTCCTTACTGAAAACGGCATGGATCGTGGATTTTAAGGTCTTACTTTTGGTACCTTTTCCGTAAATGGGCGTTACTGTGTTCTCAGATCTGACTCATTCCTTTTATTTTTTCTTTCTTTTGGGTCTATGTGTAACTGTTGTTTCTTCGTTTTGGTAAATTTTTGTGTGGTTGGTCTGTTTCCTTATATGGGAATACGCTTTACCCTTTCATTCTTTACTCTTCTTCTTCTTCTTTCTCCTTTCATCATCTTCTTTGTTCTTGTATTCTCTCATTCTTGGGACATAGAAATTGACAGAAGAGAGTGAGCACACAGAGGCACTTGTATGAGTCTATACTTTTGCTTTTGCGTGCTCACTTCTCTTTCTGTCAGCTTCCAGTGCCGGAATTTGATCATCTTTTGTTGGTCACTCCTCGGCCTGTTTTGTTCCATTCTCACTCTCTTCTCGTTTCTCCCCTTATGTCCTTACTTTCCCCTCTCTCTCTCTCATTCTTGACGCTGGGAGTGCTTGAATGCGACGGCAGTGAAGATACTCTATTCGAAGAGGGATATGGGTGTGCCTACTGATGATCTTTTGTGTGTCTTTTCTTTATTTCCCTACAGAGCTTGCTCTCAATATGAGTAATTTATGCCTTTAAATCTATTTATTTATATACAATTAATATCTCCAAAGCGTGGCTTTTGATGTTATTTACTGTTGAGGTACGCCTGATTACTGTGCGGATTTAGCGGCAAAACTATGAATAAACATGGGACCATTTACGATATACATAGCCTACTTAGTACCTAGCTAGTATGGTCCTCACTCAACAAACCCCTTCCCTTTCTCTTTTTTTCTCCAGTGATTTGCTTCTTTTTTAGTACTATCTCCTTCATGTTTTTTCCCTTTTTAATCCTTCGCATGCAATCACATATTCACTCAGAGAAATTTTTGTCCTGATTGGAGTTTGCTCTCACCCGAATCAACCAGAATCAGGCTGTTTTTCTACTCTCAGCTTGAAAATTAGTATAACCCTATCCTTGTAACAATAACGTTTGCTTGTTTCACTGCCTGCTGATGGATGCTCTCCAGGTTGTGTTTTTATGTGCAAATTTAGTCAAAATTGATTCATTTCCCAGATTTCCAACTTCTGATTTTACAGTGTATGTGCCTGTTCTTCCCTTGTGATTTGATGATGTAGTGAGTTCAGATGAGAAAAAGAGCATCGGGGACTAGGATTTAGGGCGTGTGATGATGGGCTTTCATCAACGATTTCCCGCATCTGTTTTCTCTCCTGCTTTTTTTGATGTTCCTTTTGCAGGTAGGCAGGCATTTGAGTTTTGTAACTCTCTGGATGGAAGTTTTGGTATTAACTCTTCCATCTGTCTTGTTTCTGCATACTGTGTTCAAGTCTTTATTATTTCTCGTACCTCCTTTAGCTTTTAGTTCTATTATATGTCAGATTGCATTAAGGTAATGAGTTGCATGCAATCAACAATTTTCGAACTATAAGATTATGGTTTCTTTTGTGAAATGAAAACATTCCACTTGCCTGGTGCATGTGTTTGTATTTTTGTTGATTTTGACACTTAAGCAATCCTTGGTTCTGCCTTCTTTGAATGATTGCTTCCTTTGTATGTTAGAATGCATGTCAAGGTTGGGAGTCCTGGCAAAAACTAGTAGTTTGCCTTGATTGATACCTCTGTTATTTATGCCTAATTATATTCTATATCTGATACCGGATTTACTTGTCAACTGATATCAGTAAAAAACTGAATTGCATTTCCCATGTGGTTAAGTTAATCATCTGGTTTAGAGTTGATCATTTCATGCAACTGATTGGTATTTGACATCTTACCTTGATTTCAAGGTAAGTGTTGTTTTCTCAATAGTTCTAATGGAGACAGTAATTATTCTTTTTTTTTTAAATAGTTTAATTGACTCTTGTTGGTGCTAGACAGATATGTTGTTCTTGATTACACATGCAATATTATACATTCATTAAGGATGCTATGTAATTATTTGATTTAAACAGCATGAAATTGATGAAATTGTATTCTCTATTCTGCTTCTTTGTATTTTTTTTGTTAAATTCTGATGAGATATGTTGACTACTTTGTGTTTACCTGTAGATAAAGGTAGAGCTTTTTATCCATGCAATAGTTTTTGAATGGTATAGTAATTTGGTGCATCGATGTTTTGAATCAATCGATCCGATTCTCAGGTTTCAAATCCTTCCCTGACAATGTCGAAAAGAGGAGGTTAAGCTCTTTACAAATATATGATAGTGAAGGCTCTTTAATTATAATGTTTGTCTTCATATAGGGAAAGTAGAAGAATTTTTCTAATAATGATAAGATATACAGCCAGTCACATTTAATTAATTGATGAAAGCAAAAGGTTTTGGTCCATACAAGATCATGTAGGCATCAGCATAATCTGTTAGTGATATTTGTTTAACTATTTTTTTGTCTTTATAAACAATTTTTTAAAAAAAAGAAGAAGAAAGATTGGTTTATTTCAATGTAGCTCTTTGAAGCTTGAATTCTGTAGATAAAATAGCCTTGGATTGTTCATATATTATTTTTGAAAGATTTGGTTAGTTCATACATAACTGGCTTAATCAAGAGAATGTTTCTCCGCCTTGTGCGCACGTTTCAGAAGATATTATACACTGGTCATATCCTAATTGTAATTTATAAATAAATTGCAGGAGATCGTAGAACAGCAATATGTTTAAACTTAGTTCTGATTCGAAGGTTTTTAATTAATATATTAATCGATTATAGTATATTGTGCTTGAATTAAATGGATTGCAGTGTCGTCTTACATGATCAATTGTATCAATTTAACCATATGCAGTTTTTTTTTCCAGGGTTTATATACCATTGGCAAAACCTTGCCCATGTAATCCACTTCCTAAGCTAGTCTAATTATTTTTCTCTTTAATAATCCCCTTTTATCTCCTCCCTGGAAATTATGATATAATTTGCCTATTTTCTATCTCTTTTCTTTCAGCCTTTCCGTTATTCTTTCGTTTTATTACCTTTTGTTCTCAAGAAAAAAGATTATTGATGGTAGCTGAAGCCTGAAGCCTTGAATTTTCTCCCAACTATATCTGTTTGCGTTACCAAACACCCGATTGTTGAAATTTTCTGCATTTATTTTGTTTTACTACACTGCATTTGCTCCAACCATCATTTTACTAGCCAATGCCATGCAGATCTATTTTTCATTGTTGTTTTAATAATATTTGGTTTGGTAGTGCAGCTCCTTTGGATGAATTATCTGCCTTCATTTAGTAGTTCGATCAAAGTATAGTTTGGTGCTACGGGGTATCATGACCTCCTCAAATTTGGTTCAAGGACTTCAAAACAAGTAAGAAAACCATTGAAAAGCAATTTTTTTTTTTTTGCATTCATAATTTTTTAGGGGTAGGGGGGACAATGAAATTTGTCTTGATGTGGCCCTCCTCTCTAACAATGCTATGCATTTTTACTGGATCAAAGATTTCCTAGTTATAGTGGTGGCAAAAGCTTGGGAGGTTTTTCTATTGTAATGGACTATTTGTGCTAAAGGTTATTTGAGAGTTTCAGTGATTGAATTCTTGGACTAGGATGAAGAGGTGCAACTATGTTACCGTAGTTAGGGCTTATAATTTATTCTTCTGAGTGGCTTAGAGAGTAATGTTAATTAATACATGAAGAATAGATAGTGGTTTTGGATTATATGTTTGTCGGTGTGTACGTGTTTGTGCGTATGAAGTTCGAGAGGGAGAAGGAGAAGGTAAACTTTGATATTCCTGAACAATGTTTACATCCATTGACCCGAGCCTTTATTCATTTCTTTATAATAAACAAGGATACCAGTTTACTCATTTCCCTATGAATAACCAAGCTAGATATATGGGCTGCTTTATTTGAGTCGATTTCTTTGCTTTAACAGCTTTTGTGCCTAGTGGGATGAAGGTTATTTTGTATTTTTCACCCTCCAATTATAAAACAATGGGACTTTATGTTTGGTCAAAATCGTGGGATCCTCAATGTCAGCTTATCTGCATATCCAGCTAGACCAGCTTTTAATTCTTACAAAACCATGCACCTTTTGTCGTCCTTACTGGAATCTATTTTGGGGCAATATGGCAGTGTGAATGCAGCTCTTTTTTGATGTACAGAAACAGTTGGTGCAAAATGAATTGATGATCTATTGGCAATATCAATGATAGGTGCTATACTTTCTGTTTTGTACGTGGACAGCATTAGGAATGGGCAGCTTCCCCCCCCCCCCCCCCCCCCTTTAGTGTTTTAAGAGAGCTCTTTACATTTTGACAGTGATGCATCAAATTGATTTTGTTGCATGGAAAGGAAAAATTAAAAGGGAGACATTGCAGTTATTGATACATTCTCTTGCAATTTTCAATTCTAGAAACGCAAATTCGTAAGAGTTATTCAAACTTTTGAACTCTCTTAAAGAGATTAATCACATGAATCTATGATTAATTCGTTCGATGCAGAATGTTGCCGCGCAAGAGTGTTAAAGATGGAAGTGTATATGTGGAGCTATAATTCGAGTTTTGGACCATCTTCTTGTGACTTATTCTGAAGGTACAATAATTTAATAGGTGACTTTGTCCTGAAGTATTCCCTATTTGCATTTAATCATATAATTTGTTGATACCGCCCTTATGATGAAGTCAAACACCCTGGAGTGGATGTAGCCGAGTTTAGGCAAATTTCTTATTAGACATTGATTGATGCCAATTATGGAAATAGGGAAAAGCACAGAGGAAAAACTACTGTGAAAAACAAGTTATGGTCTGGAGATCCAAGGCCTTTAGCTATTAGGTTGTGCGGTTCTTATTTACTTAAACCTTAAGCAAGAGAACACAAAGTTTTGGCTGGGATGGATGGTCTATATTGGTCCTATTCCTCACAATGTTTCTCATGTTCACAATAGTTGAAACTTAATAATGTATGAAGACGTGACCAAATCCATTATTGTCCGTGAAGGTACATAATGTTTGCATGCTGTATGGCCTGAATTCTTGCAAATGAATTGCTGCACTTTCAATTAAAATATTTGTACCACTTTCTTCTTCTTTTCTTTTTGGCAATTAAAGATGGGTTTATATATAATATTACTTTGGTGGAGTACATTCTAAATCTTTTGGATAAGATACTTATTAGCATATATCAATTTGAATCTTGTCTAGAATCGGATTATAATATTATGAGTCTGAAACTATTGCTTTACTTACATTGCAAGTACTTGATCCCTCTTTGGCTCTTCTAAAGTACCTTTTTTAGGCAATTACTTCAACTAATATCAATTTAATATACAAGGGAATATTCCATGCTTGTTTTCGACGGTAAACTACATTTAAATAGTGATTGGCCTCTAAATGTAGGTTTCGTAAGGAATTAGAAGGTTTAGGAGAACGGAGAAAATGGGAAAAGGGATCCTCCTCTAAGGCTGCTTAGACATGTTGAGCTTCTAATTTCTTCATTATATGACTAGTGCATTTTCTAGAAAATCATTTTATAGGAGAAAATTTTGAGAGCTTTGTTATGACCTTGACATTCATTAAGAACTGCATCACTATGTCGGCTCAAAGAACTCACGGATTATAAAGTCCCTACTCTTCCAGTACAGACAAACATTAACCTTATGTGATTGCTTGACACTCAGGGATAAGGCCTGCTTAGAAATGTTTTCTTTTTATGAGCAAAGTAAGGGAGACTTGTACACCTGTTGGGTTCCTTTTGTTTCCAAAAATTTGTGTGTCTGATTATCCAAATCTGGATTGGAATTCTTTGTCTGAACAGTGATATCAAGGACATTAGCTAACACATATTCTCATATCGGGTTTGCCTATTGTTTTCTCACATCTAGACCACTTGTCATAGCTGGGATTTGGCAGCATCAGACATACCTTGTGGTATTTATAACCCGATGTCTAGAAAATGTCTGGACAATTGCATGTGCTTCATGCATGTTACCTGTATACGTACAGTGCTAGAGATTAATGCAGTGGCAGCATACATTTGAAGATGGAATGAAGAAAAAGAAATTAAACTACGTTTTGTGGGGTTTTCCCTGGAATCTACTTAATAACTGCGAGTGAAATTTAGGCTTCCTTAAGTTGTGGAAATGAAAATATTGTGCAAATGTTGTGAATTATTTTACAGTGGATAATTCGACTGTTTATATAGCATTTTCGTTTCTGTTGCAGGAATCAAACTTTATGAAGGCAGAAAGAACACTTGACAATGCTACCAATCAAGCACAAGACTTGAGAAGGTATTGGGTAGTTATAAACTTTCAGTTTTAACTCTCGTAAGATATATCCAAGATGAACCATCGAAAAAGAAGAATCTGTATTAGATAAAAGTGTTGTTGTTGACTGTATCGAATTCAAAAGGCAATTGTTCCAAAAGAATTTGCTTGTTTGCTTTTGCAGCACAAAGTTATAATAATCATCAGATCAGTCGTGTTAGGATGATGAATGGGTGTTCTTTTCAGATGCATTGGTAAAATTTTACCCAACAGCGTAAGTCAAATGCCCAGAAGTGAGAAATTGTGTTCTCTTTTTCTTAAAAGAATATGATCTGTGCAATTTCTATAATCTTTACTTATCAGCTGTTTGCTTTAGTGAAGGAATAGATATTAGGGAAATGAGCTCAGTCTGCCTATGGGTATGCATAGAATAGAAATCGGTTCGACCTGTAGCCAAGTTGACCTTGTACACTTCGATTAAATCCGAGACAAATGCTGATGTTTGCAGGATTGTCTGAAACCCCATGGCAGGTACGCGTTTGTGGTTGGGTGGCGCTGTGAAGCTAAGAAGCCATTGATTGCAGAATTAATTGAAGGTTATATCTCCTACGGTTGAATCTAGATGTTACTTGGTGTGACCTCAGACTAGCTCGAGTGGTGGAAAAAGGCTGTTGCCCATGAATCCAGCTGTGTTGTTCTTCAATGTCTCGTACGACTTGTGGGACTATCGCACAAAGAAAGACAAAATATTGCTATCTCGATCATGCCTTCCTCAAGGCAAGGCAAGGCAATCTGTTGTATTGAAATATTCTGCCTTTCAGTTTATGGTGAAATTGATTTGTTAAGGGTAGAAATTTCCTAGCTTTGACCATTCTGCTCTTTAACCCTCTTTCCTGTAATCGATATCAGGGATGGATTTATGACTGAATAATCAATATACAAAAAAACGGAGCTGGTGCATCTTGATAACTAATAAGGGTTTATAAATAACT
>NW_018397256.1:13261008-13268246 GCF_002168275.2 Theobroma umbraticum | reverse complement strand
AGGGGCAGGAGAAAACTGAAAAGGTCACCAAGACAACAATTGCCTTAGTCATCATCATAAGCGAAGCTATCAAATGTGGAATTGAACTTCTGTGCATAACACGCATTAATTGTGGATCTATCGTGGATTCCAATAGCTAGCTTACTTAGACACCAAAACTTCAACAGGATAGATATTCTATAGGTGAAGAAGAAATGAGAATATGATTTAATGAAGTTCATAAAAAATAACTCTGTTTGTTTAGCTTTATTCTTCGAAGGAAACAGACAAGATATTTACAACAAAGAATAAACTGATTAACATCTTTGTTTTATGCAATAAAAACACAATCTCACGTGCCCGACAAAATCCTTCCTTATTAGGAATGGTTTTATGCAATATCTACCCATGCTTTCCATATTAACTTTTGATGCTTTCAATGCCATCACAAGTCGGTCATTAAAAATTTTACCTTTCCCATTAGAAATTGATCGCCAAACATAGCTCGTGCTTAATTAACTAAACAAAAACAAGGATATTATTTATTATACCAGTTCCTCAGATTTCACAAACTTAAAGCCTGATATGGGATCCTCTTCAAGAAGAATCAAAACCGTTATGCCGCACATAGACAACAAACACGCACACGTGTACATACACCCTCACTTGACTCCCGCTCCCGCGCAATTTTAAAAAAAAGATATTCAAAACTTCAAACTAACATTCAAAATAACGTTAACAGTCTATGAAAGCAAACCCATTGTACATATCGGACATTTATCAAATTCAAAAACAAACATTTACTGATATATCTAACAGAGAGATAGACAGATAGATGGATAGATATACAGATAGCAAATTCAAAAACATACATGTATTGATATATCTAAGAGAGATAGATAGATAGACAGATATAGAGAGAGATAAGAGATATAACAATAGTTAGAGGGTTAAACAATATCCATGAGCACTGATTCAAAGCTATAACAGTAATGGCAGAAGCCGAATTGAACACGTGAACAACATGCAAAACAAGAAAACTTTAGAAACAAAGGCAAAAGCAGATCAGGATGGGGGAGAAATGGAACTAACTTTAATAGCAGAAAAATAAAAAAATCACATACTCAAAGAAATGAAACCGCATGCATAATAAAGCACATAAATCAAAAATAAAAAACCTAGAGACAGAACAACTGAAGAGTAAACAGAATTAAGGGGAAAGAATGCAAGGAGGGAAAGTAGGGAATACGTCGAGGAGATGGATAAGCTCATCAACTGACGAAGGAGGATCAACGAGCCTGTTCCCAGCCTCCATTAACTGCAGCTCCAGCTCTTTATCTGATGCCGCCATAGTTTCTTTTTCTCTGTTATGAACAAAAAATGTTTTATGTACCTAAATATACAGAAACAGATCCTTTAATATCTAAGCCTAATGCCTCGATTTCACACCATTGAAACCCTAGAAACTCACGCGAAAACCACAAATCGTGAAGACGACAAGCAGATTCAGCGAGAGAGGAAGGGGATTTACTCGATAGAGAGAAACTTAGGGTTTTCAGTTTTTTTTTCCTCAGAGAGAGAGAGAGAGAGAGAGAGAAAGTGATGACTGAGGTTTTTTTTTTTTTTTGCTTTTTTCTTTTTGTGAATAAAACTTTGCAGAGGGAATACTGTAAAAAATAATATTTATATAAAAAACACTAATTTTTTTAGTTTTTTCTTTTCTTTTTTTTTTCTCTTTTCTCCTCACTCCTCACGATCAGACTCCCTTTTGATTTTTTTGTGTCTGTATTTAAAGGAGAATCCAGCGAGGCCGTGCTCGGATTCCCCCGTGCCTATGAATTGGAGTTAAATTGCACTCTTCAAATCCACCTTTGGATTTTCATGACATGGGGACCACGTGGGGTATTTGGGACCGCTCGATTCAAGTTTGCTGACTCGCATCGCTTTTTTTATTGGGTTGAAATTACTTTTTTGTCAAAGTTCAAATTTCTTAAAAAGAGGTTTTTTGGATAATGAAAATTTATTTTCCTTTTTCCTTTTTATGGAAAACTAATTACCACTGTACAACTAAGCCTGATACCATGTACCAAAAAATGCCTTTGCATGATGATAAGGATTAGTAACTCCTTTCCCATTTTAAGACTGGCCAGAAAATTAACCAAATTTTGACACCTCCATAATAAATAAATATAGACTAAAAACTGTCAAAAATATATACTCGTAATTTTTTAAATTATTTGTTTGAATACTTTTTAATTTTAATTTACATATTTATAAGATAATAATTTGGATTAAATGAAATAATAATATATTAATTTTTTATTCTTTTTAATAACTTACATATGTCACTATTCGAATTTAAATAACTATAATTACGTAAAATAAATATTTAAGTGTAAGCACGTGATATGTACATCCATACACTGACATGTCAAAACCCTATTATTATAGAATTTATGACAATATTATTATGTATTAAGGTAATGATAATGCAAATCTTTTCTTATGGATTAATGGTTTTCATGGTCTTTCATATTTTAATTTTACTATATTATTATTGAGTGTAAAATTTTGGGTGTATTAAATTATTTGAAATTACCATAAGAAATTCAAAATTATACACTAGTTGATTTTTTCATTTGTCGTTGTATCATTATTTAAAAAACTCAACTTTTCGTTTTTGTTGGTAGATGGAGATTTAAATTAAAGATGGATGGTTACGAATTAACTTAAGTATAGAATTATAACATAGTGTTGATTGTTGTGTTGTTTTGTTATATTTTTTTTTCAAATTCATCAAGTTAATTATATATTTAATAGTTGAATTATAATGAGATTGTCAATTTAATGCTTGGAAAAAAGATTCTCAGCTAAATACTCAAATTATAATTCAGTTTATCGTTTCGTATGTTTGACTAATTTCGTTTGTTAAATGTGTGACATAACTTGATTTAATATAAAGAAAAAAAAAGAGAGGCTAATCAATGCTAGTGCGACTTGTGCTATTCCAATCAGCACCTAATAATGTTATTTTATTTGAGTACCAAATATATATAATTATATTAATTATTTCAAATTATTTACTTTTTATAATATCTATATTATATTACGTGATTTAATTTGTATGATAATTAAATGATCAATATTTGAAATTACATGTTACTTGAGTAATGAATAGATATGGTTTTAGATTTGAGTATTAGTACTATTTCTTTATAAAATTACTTTATCTCTTTTAAGGGAAAAAATATATTTGGCAATAAAAAAGGTTTGTTTCCATTTTAATTTCAAGCTAAAATGATAATTTTGGATTTATTGTGAATTTTGGTTTATTGGATGTACATGAAGAAATCCGTGAGGTTCTGATGAATTGTCTGATGTGGTTCCACGCATCAGATTGTACCCCGAAAGGAAAAACAGCCCACCATATTTTTATTTTCCTTATCGATTCGCTTTTCATTTTTATTCTTTAATTTATTTTAATGACAATTTATTTATGTTATTTTGTAGAATAATTTAAAACTGATTATTCATATATTAAATCGCTTTGACACGTGATGGTGCAACTTATGATTAAATTAACATCAAATGATAATTTATTATTACTCAATTTTATTTTGCATTGGTTGAAAATAATTTAATGAGGTGCTATTTGCTTTAAATATTAATTAATTCAAAACAAGTAATTTGCCATATTGCAACACGTATCTATCTGTTATCTAAAAAATCAGATTTCAATATATGTACGTATATATCTTATTCAAGAAATAAATTATATTTTTTATAAAATAAATTAAAAAAACATTTATTAAATCGACTCTATAGTTTTAAAAAATTATTTTACTACCTGTAAAAATTTTATTTTTGACGTAAAAATACACCTGTCTTTTTTTTTCGTTGTCTTACACATTTAATACTGTATTTTTTTCTATATCATAAATTAATTTTTCATAAATTTTTTTACTTATTCATATTATATATTATAACAATTTAAAATTTATCTTAATCTTTGTTTAAAGTCGAAGACGGAGATGTGATAATTATTCCATAAATGGTTTTGTTTGGATTCTTTAATAGCTTTGCCCTTGGCCCAGGGCCTTGAAGTAACCTGGGAGTTGGCAGCGACTCAACGCGACAAAACATTTGTAACGGCAGATCCAGGGTGAAATGGTACGTTACTTAGCACAAGAACTGAAGCTAAAGAGTGGACCTCTTCGTTTGCTACACTGCTACATGACAAAACGACCCCTTTCTGTTTTGGCTTTTTGTCCTCATTGGTGTTAATGATCAGAGGAGGAGGAAGAGGAAGAAGAAGAAGATCTTCATCATTTATTACATTTCTACTGCTTAGAGAAGATTCATTACAACTTTATGCAAGTTGACCAACACTCATCTCACTGCTTTTCCTTTTTTTTTTTTTTATTACAGATAACCAGACAAAAGCATGAGAACTTTTTTATTGCTTAGCTAATATACATGGGAACAGAGTATCAATGGTTTTATTCCAATTTTCACATCAACCCATCGTGTAGGAAGGTGTAGGTAAGTTAATCACAGTTGTCTTGATCTTTGTCATCATGTTGATGCTGTTGGTGATTCCTTGGGAACCAATGCCGCTGTCCTTCAGACCCTGCCACAATTCGATAATTGCAGTTAGTTATGAAGAGTAGAGGAGGAAGTATTGTTTGCTAGCCTTGATTAACATGGAAAGCTAGCAGTAGGTAATGATATTGGACGATGGTTTATGGGGCTTTGAAAAAGATATGGTTGCTTATTATCTTCATTCAGAGGATAACAACCTGGTATTTTGCACCCAAGGAAAAAAGTTGATGTTTTATCTCATAAGCCTTGATATAGAAACTTCAATTGATATCCTCATGATGCTGGAAACAATCAGGAATGGTATGTGCTTTGCATCGGTTTATAAGGAATATGGAAGAAAGATCACCTGGAAAGGAAAATGATCTGGTCCCCGAGCTGGAGCCGAATTAATCTGAACTGTTCCAGTCTCCATTGCATCACTGATCAGAATTGCTTTGTTTATATCTCTAGTAAAGACACAACCCTGCAATGACACATCATCTTGAGAGGCGAATTTAAAGTAGTATACATATATGGATTCTCCACGAACTTGAATTGAAAGTAAACGTGTTTACGAAATGGATTAAGAATGATTAAATGTTGTACCTGCAGGCCAAAATTGCTAGCATTACAATGATGAATTCCTTCTTCAACCGAGTTGATCCGTATAACAGGCAAAACGGGACCAAATGGCTCCTCCCATGCTATTCTCATATCAGGACGAACATTATCTAATAATAGCGGCCATATAAGGTTGCCAGCCCTCTTGTACTCTTGGCAGAATGTAGCCCCTTTCCGCTGGGCATCCATGACTAATCCTTCAATGAAGTTAGCAGATGATTCTGTAACAACTGGAGTGATGTCACAGTCGTCTTCCGGTGGGCCAACAGTCAGTTTCCCAACTTTAGCTTTAACTTTATCAACAAGAGCATCAGCCACAGAATCCATGACCAACACAACCTTCACAGCTGTGCATCTTTGACCACTGAGAAATGGCAAAGAACATTGTCAAATTTCCCAAACATCTATGCTAACTGCAGCTATAGCTGTTAGAGAGAAGGCAGTTGGTACAGTGAATCTGTGATTCATCCTCTCCAGAAGAAACATTATATCATTGCAGGGGATGTAAAGTGTGTTGATGCATTTCTTACTGAAATTTGGAAGAATATAACAGACTACCAAAACTTTCGCAATTTGGGTGATTGTTCAGAAACCATGTCCAGCATATAGAAACAAGTGCTAGGTAACACGATATGTCAGTAGATTAATCATACTCAACATAAAATCAAAATGAAAGACTCATTAACAACCTTGCCATTTTGACACAATTAGAAGTGCTAGCATTATTGAATGATTTCTCTCACCTGTAAGAAAAGCCTCCTTTCACAATGTTAGCGGCTGCCAAATCCAAATCAGCATCTTCAAGTATGATACAGGCATCCTTTCCACCCAGTTCCATCTGAAGAGGGATCATGCCTGCTTTCTTTGAAATTGCGATTCCAGTGTCTCCACCAGTGAAGCTGTGTAATCATGCTTTGTTAGTAGACAAATTGACATGCAAAATAAAAGAAACTTGGATCTGTATCTTCTTTTAGCTTCCAACTTGAAAGGATGCCTAACTCTGCATAATGCAGTATCCTACCATTTAACCCGAGAATCAGAACAATGAAACAACGTAAATATGCTTATTTTGCCTTACCGTGGTTCGATGAGATCCTCACTCTAATTCCTATCAAACATGCAGTATACTATAGTTGGCAAACATTCAATCTTCAACCAAATGAAAGGCAATCAATGATATTCATGGAGGATATTATCTCAAGGAAATTAAGGTATTACCTAATACAGTTGACCCCAGGATGCATTGTAAGGAAGTCGCCAATCTCAGACCCTTTTCCAGTAACACAGCTAATTAGACCTTTTGGGAAACCAGCTAAATGAAAGCAGTGCACCATGTGAAGTGCAGCTACAGCACCCTGCAAGATCACGTAATTTTAAGAATCACTTGGCCTATAAATGCAGTTAAATGTGGGAGAAGCACGCTTGACCATTTTTTATGCAACGAAAAGCTGATTAATTACATGAATCACCAACAGTTAAATACGAACCTGGGTAGGAGGCTTGAGTACAAGAGAATTCCCAGCAACAAGTGCAGGACCAATTTTTGAAACAGCGAGATTGACAGGATAGTTGAAGGGTGGAATGGCTAAAATAACCCCTAGAGGTATCTGCGTGTCCAAATATCCTTCTATCATTTACCGGGTACAAATCAGAAAGAAAACTGGTTTAAATTTAGGGTCCTGAAAATCAAGAGATAAATAGTGCTTCTTGCAAATGAGCTATAAG
This sequence comes from Theobroma umbraticum, assembly GCF_002168275.2. Classification (NCBI taxonomy): domain Eukaryota; kingdom Viridiplantae; phylum Streptophyta; class Magnoliopsida; order Malvales; family Malvaceae; genus Theobroma; species Theobroma umbraticum. The sequence continues at coordinate 13,261,340 of NW_018397256.1, read as the reverse complement.
GGAGCATGAGACGAACACCAAAAGATTCTCATTTTATGTCTGGTGAAATCTAGATTCATGCAAAATCAGGCAATCACCCTCTCAATAAATAGTCCAACAAGCAACTGAACGGTAACTGAAGCACCTTTACCGAAACAACACTTGGCCAAGACGTGGAACTTGAAAACAATGGAAGGAGATTCCAAATTATATGAACAAATATATACATTTTTTTTCAAAGTAAATTACCTTTGAAGTGAGGCAGTATTTGGTCCTTTCATTTCCTGGAAAACTGTCAGATACCAGAAATTTCCCTTCACCAAGTATCCTGACCCCTTCTTCAGCACAGTACG
>NW_018397256.1:13242896-13260908 GCF_002168275.2 Theobroma umbraticum | reverse complement strand
TTCTTTTTTAAGTTTAGTAGTACATTTTCATACCAAAGCAGTTCAGAGGAGGATGGGTTTGAAGTTTTTGATGTGAGCCAAAAGAACAGAGGCCGAATGGGGGTGCTCAGTTATACACCAAATGAAGAAACAGTTGCTACAAAAGCTTATGATAGGACAATGATGGAATATTGACAATGGGTATATCATACATTGACAGAAGCTACAAAAATCAAAAAGCACATATGAGACTGGAAAAGAAGACTAACTACAGACTCTCTCCTCCTCATTCTCCATGCATGCAAATGGCAGAGGGTGCAATCCATTTTTGGGTCAAAAGGGTAAGCTCTTTGAAGTTGAGCTCGATGTGAGGGACTTGAAATGTTCTGATGGAACAAAATCTTGTGGCAAATTGGCCCTATTGACAATTCTCCTCATGTTGTTCTGCAAACTCTGTTGGACCAATTGTTTAACAGCTTTCTTCTCCTCGCTCATCATTCCTTCTTCTTCCACCAAGCACTCCTTTCCATTTGGATTTGTTGAAGAGGATGAAGACCCACAAATAGGAGCAGACACCGCTGCACTCATGTTCCCACCAAAGTTCTCTGAAACTCGTTTCCCTTTGTCCACCCTCAGGACCTCCAGAATTCTAGAAGCTCTCTTCTGAGCCAATGTACTACCCAAAAGCGTTAGTTCAAGCAATGATGATACGATGCCAGCTTCAATCATGGCCTGTCTGTCTCCATACGCTTTATGTGCCATTACCATCAAAATGTATGATGCCTTTTCCTGGCACCCTGGCGAGTCGGTCCAATTCAACACATCAACCAAAATTGGGAATGCTTCTGGGGCAATGCTAATGCCTTTTCTACCTTCCGGAGTTGATACTAGATTGCTCAAAATTGAAAGAATTCTCTCACTAACTTCCATGTCTCCCAAGGCATTCAGCAGAAAGGGTATCAAATCAGCTTCTAGAATGAAGGAAATGTTCGATGGGGAGATCGATAGATTATAAAGAGCTCGAAGAGCATCCTGTCTTGGTTGAGAACTACTTTTGTCCAAAATCTTGAGGGCTTTTACCAAGAAAGAAATAGCCCCAGAAGATCCAATGATAGGCTTATTCGAATCCAAGGCGCTCAAGCCCAGGAAATTTGCTACTATGGCATCTGAAACTGCCTGGCTTGGAGCATTTGGGGCTTCAATAAGCTTTAGCATCTTATGCACAGCCCCTGCTTTTACAATGGCTGCTTTGTTCCTGCAAAAGGGTTTCACAAAGAGTTAAAGAAATTAAATGTTAAGCGACCAAAAATAAGAAATTTCATCGTAACAAACAAAGCTATGGCCAGAAAATGTCAGTCAAAAAGATGAAGGTGAACAGGAAAATGAACTGGATGAACGACAAATTAAATGCATTATTCTACATATCAAGAACTGTTTGAAGAAAACAACAGGACCTGAAAACACAGAAAACGACTTGTCCAAGCAATTTCCCTTCAATCATTTCAGACATTTTTATTTTCTCTTACAACAAACAAAACCCAACGTTGGTAAGAAAAACCTCAATGGGGAAAAAAAAACATAATGGAGCAACAAAACAGAGCAACAACAATAATTTTACATAAGAAAAAGACTCTATACTTAGCAGAAAAAGGGGAGTAAATTCAGGAAACTCACGCGTCATTTCCAATTCCTAGATTAAGCAAAGCATAGAGAGCAGCGATCTGCGAATCAGAGTCTTCAAAATCAAGCATCGCAACCAACGGCGGAATCGTCCCGAGCATCGCTAAAGTCACTCTGGCTTCCGAGTCTTCTTTGGTAAGCAGCCTCACTCTACTTGCAGCTTTGGTCTTCTTTCCTTCTTCTTCCACTTGCAATTCCTTAACCACGCGCTTCAACTCCTCCAAAGCTTCCACTTTCTTCTTAGTCTCAGCATCAGTTTCCGCTTCCGCTAAGTTCAAGAGATCCGCCAGCTTCTCTGACTTGCCATTGTTGTTGGGTCTTTTCACCACCCTGTCTGGTTTTTTCGGTTCGTTGGACTCTTTTAAGACGGACTTTATTGTGGTGGCTGGAGGAGGAGGCTGACGATGGACGGTGTCGTTGAGCACCTCTTGCATGAGCTGGTGGCGGTGGCGAGAGCTGGCCCCGCAGCTCACTGCATCGAAGATTTTTCTTCGGAATGCAGCACCAGAGAAGGCTGTCCATAGTCGGAAGTGATTACCGGCGGCCGTGGCAGTGGAAGGCCGGTCGAGGAATATGGATCCGATGTCGTTTCTGTGGCATTTGGCCATCCTTGTATGACAAAAAATCAAAATTTACATTTGCAAAAGGAAACAGAATGTAGCTTTGGGAGAAGAGGAAGAGAAGAACACGAGCTCCAAACCCATTTCTCTCTGTTTTATTGAGCTTACTGAACTAATAATTTATTCACTATTTTTTTTTTGTTGATTATTTATGGGTTCAGAGCTCAAAGATAGAGTGGGCAGAGGCAGAGAGAGAGAGATGCGTTGAGTGAATGAAGTTTAACTTCTTTTCGTTTGTTTATTTATATCTACATCGGCCTGTCAGAAAGAAAATTGTTAGAGAGAAGAGAGAGAATTAAAATTAAAAGTAAAAAAAAAAACGTTCTGTAAAATTTTTGTATTAGTATTATTTTTATTCTTAAGATTTAAGATTTTTATATTTAATTTTTTTAATTTAATAGATAGTATAAGAATAAATATGTAACGTAAAATTATCAAAAAATTAAATGAGATTTTTTATTTAATTAAAATATCATAATTATTTAAATAATATATTTATTAAAATTTCACATCAATAAAAAATAAAATAAATTTTTAACTTATAAATAAAATTTTTTCATTTAATAATCATGACTTTTTAATATTTAGTAATTATTTTTATTTAAAAATATAAATTTTTGATAAATAATATCTAAATTTGCTCAACACGATCCAAATCAGGGTAAATTTCTCGCTTTTATACATAAAATATCATAACTTTATACATCCACGAAAAATGTGACAAATCTTGAATTTATAAATAATAATATTTTAATCGAGCTCGTGACATTGAATGAACTACCTTTCTGTTGAATCAATTTTTCCTTTGTATAACAAAAACAAAAAGAATGAAGATTTTAAAATACGTTTTTACTTGTTTTATAAAAAAAGCATTATATTGATCAACCAAACACATCCTTGAAAAACTGGTCCTTATATTTTTATCAATAAATAAAAAAAAAACCCATTTTAAGGAAAACGATAAAGGAAAAGAAGTTGGGGGGAGAGAGGCTTGTCAAAGAAGCCATATTTTGGTTTTCGTAGCATGGGAAAGAAGGCATGCTTCTTTCTTTTTTGTACATGGGGAAACGTGCAGAGGACAACTGATAGCGTATGACGATGGTACCAACGGGCCATACCCTCTCGTTGCTGTCCTCTTATCTGTGCCGCCCAGCTCATCTCCAAGGCTCATCAAAGAAGCCTCCTGCGGGCTCCACTTTTTAAATTACCCTTTAGAAGGGACCCACTCCTTGGGGGTAAACAGAGTCAACAGGATTTCGATGGATTGGCGGATGTAAGTTAATATAATAAGTTAGGGAACAGACAATTCTTTCAGTTGACTGCCTGATTCATGTTGTGCATGGTGCATTTACACGGACATGCTCCTTTACATAATTGACATGGGAGGAAGGAAAAACCTGCCAGCGAAGGTTTAAAACTCGGGTAGGTAAGCAGTTCAAACAAAATGTCTAACTCATTGCATCAACCGAAACCTGGAGATGACTGAAGTGAAGTTCTTTATTCCTTGTATTTACACCTGCAAAAGGCAACACTTCAGTCATTTGCAACCATGACATCTATTGGAGAATTGCTCTCCAATTTCTTAATGCATAGTCTATCTTGGTGAGGCAGGTCCTTTGCTGATGGGGAGGTGTCGGCGTCGATGATGATCGAGTCTTCCTCCTTGAAATCTCCTCTCAAGACTCCCATTGCAACTTCATTCTCTACCAGTTGCTGTATCACCCTCTTAACTGGCCTTGCTCCAAAGTTAGGGTCAAAGCCCAGTGTCCCCAGAAGTTCAACAGCTTCTTTCGTGTAGTGCAAATCAATTTTCTTCTGTCTGAGTCTCTCTTTTAACCGCATCATCTGGTAAACATAGAATAATTGTAACTCAGATTCTCATGAGATTAAAAGCTACCATGAATCTTCTTATGCAAATCTCTTAATTGATAAGAGTATCTATCTTAATAACTTACAACAGCACATTGATATTACTCTCTCTCTCTTAATTAGGGGGAGAAAGACTTTTTGCACTAACCGATTTCTACAGAGATAAGTTAAGAGCTAAAACCAAGCCTCCAAGAAGGCTAGGCAACTTGACCTGAAGATGATTATGTACAAAACTTATGATTCATGCTAAAACATGATGCATAAAAATCCTCCTGCAGGGATAACTACTGTGCAATGTACCTCATATGCTCTCTCTGAGAGAGATGCCCACACCCTAGAAATAAAGATATTATCCAATGTTCAGTCAACAAAATATAGAATCAATTTCAGACCCTAAAATAAAGATCTTCTCTAGTGTTCAATCAATAAGAATATTGAATCAATTTCCTATTCCAAGACTTCCACTAGTACTACATCAAGTTAACTACTAATATTTTACCCTCTATCAAATCAACTACTAATATTTTACCCTTAGCAGATTCCTCACTAAGAAAACATTAGGAAAAGAAAAATACCAAACACCCAGAAAGGGTATTCTACGAAGATTGATCACCTGTATCTCAACTATTTTACTGATTTCTTTGGCGTCAAGAGGCTGGAAAACTATATACTCATCAATCCGGTTCATGAATTCTGGGCGGAAAGTCTGTCTGGCCAACTCAACAACCTGTTTTTTCATCACATCATAAACAGCATCCTTGCCACCATGTGTACTCTGAAGAGTCTCCAGAATGTAGTGAGAACCAATATTTGAAGTCATTATTACTACACAATTTGTAAAACTAACAGTCCTTCCTTGTGAATCAGTTATCCTTCCATCGTCCAACAACTGTAACAAAATATTGAATACGTCATGATGAGCTTTCTCAATTTCATCAAAGAGAACTACAGAATAGGGCCTTCGACGAACAACTTCAGTGAGTTGTCCACCCTCTTCATAACCAACATAGCCTGGCGGGGCCCCAACCAAGCGTGAGACCGCATGCTTTTCCATGTACTCACTCATATCAATCCTGACAAGAGCATTCTCTGTATTAAAGAGGAAACCAGCTAAAGCCTTTGCAAGCTCAGTTTTGCCAACACCAGTAGGGCCCATGAACATGAAACTAGCTATTGGTCGATTTGGGTCAGACAATCCTGCCCTTGAGCGTCGGATAGCATCAGCCACTGATTTTACGGCAATATCTTGACCAACTACTCTCTTATGAAGTTCCTTTTCCAGCAAGACTAGTTTGTCCCTTTCTGACTGTTGGAGGTTTGATAACGGTATGCCAGTCCATTTACTAACAATTTCAGCAATATCAAGATCAGAAACCTCTTCACGCAGCAAGGATTTCCCAGACTTTTGGAACTCAGCAAGATTCTTTTCAGCCTCTTCTAACTGGCGTTGAAGGGACATCAAAGTTCCATATTTGAGCTCAGCAGCACGGTTTAGGTCATACTCACGCTCAGCAGCTTCCATTTCTTGATTAACTCTATCAATCTATAAACATCAACAAGATGAATCAGAAGATTAAGAAATATGCAGATTATTTAACAGTGCAACAACGACATCAAGTGAAAATTACCTCTTCTTTTATTGATCGAATTCGAGTCATGAGAGCCTTCTCATGATCCCACTGTTCAGTTAATTCTTTCTGTTTCTGTTTGAGTGAGCTCAAATCACTTTCCAGCTTGCTTAACCTTTCTTTGGATGCTTTATCAGTGTCGTTTTTAAGGGATAGCTTCTCCATCTCCAACTTCAGAACCGCTCTGTCTATCTCATCCAACTCTGTGGGCTTGGAAGTGATCTCCATCTTAAGCTTTGCGGCAGCTTCATCGACAAGGTCAATGGCTGAAAAGAAGTTAAATTACAGCTGTTACAAAGCATATTTACTCAAAACTTTTAAGGCTAATAAATAATTAACATAAAATCTATTATTGTAACAGTTATGAATTTCCCCTTTCACCCATTGCCTTACCTTTGTCAGGCAGAAAACGTTCTGTTATATAGCGGTCTGCAAGAACTGCTGCCGAAACAAGAGCACTGTCAGATATTTTAACACCATGATGCAGCTCATAGCGCTCACGCAAACCTCGAAGTATAGATATTGTATCTTCAACGGATGGTTGGCCACAAAAGACTTGTTGAAATCTACGCTCAAGTGCAGGATCCTTCTCAATGTATTTCCTGTACTCATTCAATGTAGTTGCTCCTATACATCGCAGCTCACCCCTCCCAAGCATTGGCTTTAACAAATTCCCAGCATCCATTGCACCACTTGTAGCCCCTAAACAATTTAGACATAACTATCTTCAACACGTAGTTCAATGCATTACAAACCAAACCTTGCTCAAATCAACATAAAACCTATCAAGAGGCTAAGTTACTAAGTTTTACTAGAGCACTTATCTACATTATATTAGTTACACACTTACACTCCAGGAAGCACACATGAATTCTGAAAGGAAAACTGTGGTAAATTTTCAACTACAAAATTACATATTTTATGCAAACAAAAGCTAGGTACAAACCTGCACCCACAACGGTGTGAATCTCATCAATGAATAAAATAATCTGCCCATTTGAAGCAGTAACCTCCTTCAGCACGGCTTTCAACCTTTCCTCAAAATCTCCACGAAACTTGGCACCAGCCAGCAAGGAACCCATGTCTAGGGAGATCAACTGAAGAAAACAAGGAATAATACCATTTTTAAATGAACATTAACCATTGAACCTATTCCAATTAGAAAAGTACTACTTTAATTGAAATAGGCTCATCAGTGAAGTCCGTAAATAGCTGATACAAATATAGGCGCTGTACACTCCAAGAACTGCCTGTTAAGTTTCTTCCTACTACTATATCTTTATCATTTTTTAAATTTGCCTCTAAAGTGTCTAGGCACATTCAAAATGTCTCTATCTATTTCAAATGTAAAACTTCTTAGTTTAAATTCATACCTTTCGATTCAACAATGGTTCAGGAACATCTCCCCGTACAATCCTTTGAGCCAATCTGCAATAAAATTATAAAATTTTCATTATCAAAATGATCAAGCACAAAGTCTTCATGCATACCCATATAACTAAGCAATAAATGTGACTCAGAGGAAACTTACAAATTTATGCTTATTAGTACTGGCCTATAAGACCAGCTCAGTAAATGCATCATTAGAATTAACAGGAAAATAATACAGTTCTGGTTCATGAAATACTTTATTCTTCAGCTTGCAAAACAAATGACAGGGACTAATTTTTTTTCCCATGCCTGCTGTGTTAGTGCATTTTTTGTCAACAGTTAGTGCAAACCAGAAAAGTAGAATTCACAAAATGAACTATATGACAGCTCTATATCCAACTTTCTGTAGAAAGGGATCCGGCTGAAGCTAGAAGTAGCTATTTCGGAAATCCAATTAAATCATTAATTTAATACGTGAGGCCCTCCATCAGAAAATGGTTAATTTATGCCAAAGATGGAAAATAGCAAATCACCAAACAAGTGCCTTACTATGAAACAAAACTTTCTACTTTTCAGATTACCAAGAGAACCCAAAATACTTGAAAAACATACCCTTCAGCAATTGCTGTTTTCCCCACACCCGGCTCACCAATTATAACAGGGTTATTTTTTGTTCGCCTTGATAATATTTGGATACAACGTCGGATTTCATCATCACGGCCAATTACAGGATCAAGTTTACCACGCCTAGCAAGCTCAGTCAAGTCATTCCCGTATTTGTCAAGTGCCTCATATTTTCCTTCAGGATCTACATACATTATGGAAGTGGACATCTAAGAAAGTGTAACCCAAGGATATAGCATGATAAGTGAATAAAAATATAAGTTGAGTCAGCACACCAAATATGTTTCATCACTGTCTCAAATAAACTTCATAATTAAAAAATAACTTCAACATTAAAGATTTTTAAGTCTCAACTTGTATGTATAATTTGATGTATGTAGTTTGGGTACTGGTTTATAATTTTTCATCCCTTTAACTGCAAGCTCTAAACCTATCTAGTCATAACATTAGGTTTAACTATATCTGTGAGAACTACAATGTAATTTTCCATTATACAGAATTATTTTCTTAGTCGCAGCTTATTTTTGCTATAAGATAAAACTATAACTCAATGGCAGGTTAAACTCATACTTTGATCAGTTACTCGCTGATTTCCACGGACAGCTTTAATGGCATCCTTCAAAGCCTGCTCACTAAGCTGGAGGTTTTTGTATAACTGCTGCCCAAACCTCTTGTCTGACATAAATGCCAGGACAAAATGTTCCACTGAAACAAAATTATCCCCCATTTCCTTCTTACGCTTTCGTGAATTGTCTAAAAGGGAGCTAAGATGTGATCCCATTACAGGGTTACTTGTGTCCATAACCTGCCACAAGAAAATAAATGCACCTGGTCAAATGAATCATACACAAAGAATAAAGCATCAACATAAATTCATGAACAAACATAACCCATGTATATGCATACTTTAGGCTGCTTTGATATAAAGTCGTCCGTAGCCTGCAGAACTGATGTGTTGTCTAGCCCTGCTTTTGTGAAGATTCTTCTAGCTAACCCATCCTTTTGTTCTAAAAGGGCTTTCATTAAGTGTTCAGATTCCACCAGTTGCTGTTTGCTATCCCTTGCCGCCTCAACAGCTCCAACAAGGCCCTCCCAGGCCATATCAGTGTACTCTGATTGATTGATCTGGTGAGAAAATATCCAAGAACAATAATACGAGGAAATAAGTTGGCGGAATTTCATCAAATATGGAGACACAACACAGGATACACAAACAATCAATTAAGCCAAAGTATGATGGGGATCACTAATGCTATGATATTAGCAGTTGTTAATTAAACTAAGCGCTTATTTTAAGCCAAATTATACAGGTATTTTTTACGCATAGTCTGTATGCAAAACCAAACAGTTCAATTCAGTAAAAGCGAAAAGCAAAACATAAACATTGATACTTAGAAATGAAAAGTAGTCACAAATGTAACATAAACCTGGGCAGGGCTAGTGGCAGAGTAGTAACGTGGTGTGGAAGAGTGGAAGCTGCGAGTGAGCGAGAAGACGCCGCCATTGTTCTCTGCTACTCTGTCGAAATTCGGAGGCTGAAAAGGTGAAGTCAGGGAAGCGCACAAAGTAGATGCAGAGGCGGAGATGGCGCGAGCGCGAGATAGGCAGGGAGCCGATGCTTTCGATGCTTTAATGGCTGAGAAAGCAGACCTCGTTAGCCTTCTTGAGGCCATTTTGAGGATTAAAGCAAAGAGTGGTTGCAAATCTGTTTGGTTCTTGTTAAGGGTTTAAGGATTGAGCAGATGGACAGAGTTGGAGGGTTTTAGACGTGACTGAAGGGGGAAATAGGAACCTTGTAGAAGAGCCGGGTGCTTTCCTAGGTACCTTCCACATTTTCAGACTGCATTTCTCAATATATATATATATTTCTATTACATAATACCCAAAAATGCTTCCAAATTATTTAAAAAATTTTAAATTAAATTTTATTTTTTATTACATCCAATTAAGATTTTTTTTTATTTTACATCAAATAAAATTTAATATTTTTATTTTAAATTAAATAAATTTAATAATTAATAATTAACATATCAGATGTCATTTTGTATCACATAAATTTGATATGATATTTATTATATTATATGAATGACGACGTAATCATAAAATAATGAATGATATATTAATTAATAATAATTAATCAATCATTTAGTCAAAAAAATTTATTTGATTCAAAATAAAAATATATTTGAATTGTTTTTAATAGTTCATAAGCTTTTTCGATCATTATATCTATATATATTGATAAAAATGTCTATCCAAATTTCCTAATTTTCAACTATACCCTCGACATAATTAATACCAATTTCTTTTCTAAGAAACAAAATTGCATCTTTCATATTCTATAAATATAATTTAAAATTTCTTACACATAATTTTTAGAATTAATATATTATCTAAATAATTAAATTATCTTTTTTGTTCTGCTTTATTTACTGTGCAATTTAATTGGATTTTGAAGGCTCTATTTTTGTTGAATATCTTTGATTATTGATGAATTTAGCCATTTACTAAATGTCTTTGATTTATCATGATGGTATAGTAGTATGTCCAATCTATGATTATCCTTTAATCATGGAAATAATCTACTAATGGACCCAAAACGAATATCATGGGAATATTTTCAAATTTGATTATTGGCAAGGTAAATGTTTGAAAATTGTTGTAATCTATAATACTATTGGCAGATATTGTTCTTCAAGTCCTGGCACCATCTTGGCTGGCTTGCGTGTGGCATTGAGATTCCCTTGCCATTTGGACAGGGTCTTGAGGATTTTGAAATTAATGAGGAGAGCCGTTACTCTTTTACTAAGTTTCAGTTTCTAATTTTCATGTACACATTTTTCTTTCTATAAAATAAAGTAAGTCTTCCTAACTGAATCATATTTGAAAGTGATTGGCATGATATCAATATGCTTTGGATCAAACAAGGACAAAAGGTATAATACACGAAAAAGCTCATAAATTATTTAAAATTTTTTAAATATGTTCTTATTTTTTATTATATTTAATTAAATTTTTATATTTTTTATTTTAAATTAAATAAATTCTTATAATTAATAATTAACTAATTATCATTACTCAAAAGATTTGTGATGGTAATAAAAAACTTGATTAAATAATAAATCACTATATAATTATTTTGGGCGTTACTTAAAAAAGAATGCAACACCATTGTACCTTTGAATGCATTGTACATTGGATACCTTTGCTCAAATACCCAATTGATAAATGTCTTGTCAGTATAAACTATTGTCTATCCAATCAAATTTTATGTTAGCATGATAAATGCCATATCAGCACATAATTATCGTCATATCAACAAGAAAATGCCACATCATCTCAATCAATTTCATATCAACTTGGTTAAATGCTTGTCAACATACCTAATGGTAAAAATTTGATGATATTAAGATTTGGATTAAAATTAATAAATTATAAATTATAAATACTAAATTTACATAAATTATTATACGTAGATTAAATTTATATTTTTTATAAAATATAGGGACTAATTATATAATTTGACCATCATAATAACACCACACCCTCAAACTCGTTAGCCTATATAACTCATAAATTCTTTTCACTCTCGTCAATCTTCTTATTCAAAAAACGCGTTACCCTTCCTCATCTCGTCGACACCATTAACATCATTGCCAGAGTCTGCTTCTCTACTCCGCCGCCTCTTCCGTCGATTAACCTAATCACTTACCATGCTTTCAACATCTCCTCCCAAACAAAAGATATCTTTGCTAATGATTCAATGAGTTGTTGCGCCGATATGGATTGATTTTAAGAATAACAATGAAAAGGGTATCGATGTGAAGCGGTTTAGTGACTTTCTGATGTCCTCAGAGATTGTGTTGAATGAAGGCGTACATTAGGTATGTATGCCATTTATACTAGGTAATTTGTACTTGTAATAGGTTGTAAAGAGCGGCATAGTACTACATCTTTACTAGTAATTCTCTTTTTATTAAAAAAATACTTGGCATAACACATAAAAAAATATACATATGATGTTATCGTACAATGTTATGTTCTAATTTTTTTTTCTTAGTATTTGTTAATGTGAATGTTTAGATGTTCTCTCAACATACTTGTTGCTCATCCTTGGAATAAAAAAAGATTGGCTATTGATTTTTGTATTGCGGCCAAAAACATTGTCAAATTGAGATATAAATCTCTTCAAAAGTGGAAATCTAATTAATCATAAACGTATAAGATTATTTATAGGATTAACTATATTTGGAATGCCAAATTGAGATACAAATCTGTCTTATTGACTTAAAAAGGTATATAATCTCTTATATCATTCATATATGGAAACCCAACTCATCATAAATAAATATGATTAATTACAATTAGCTATATTTTCATAATTCATTTTATTCATATAAATGGTTTGTTATCCATGCATTAATTTCACCCTAATCTACCTCTATTAATCTCTTTCCTATTTAGAGTATTTACCTGTGTCCACCTTTATTAATCTTTTTCATATTTAGATACCATATCTATTTCTATTAGGAAAGAGATTAATGGAGGTGGACCAGGGTCGATACTCTAAAGAGGTAAAAGATTAATAGAGGCGGATTGCATAAAATTAATACATGAACAACAAATCGTTTACATGAACAAAATGAATTATGAAAATATAATTAATTATATTTATTTGCGATGAGCTGGGTTTTCGTTTATGAATGATATAGGAGATTATTTACCTTTTTAAGCCAATAAAACAGATTTACATCTCAATTTGTTATTCCAAATATAGCTAATGCTATGAATAATCTTATCTGTTTATGATTAATTAGATTTTCACCTTTGAAGAGATTTATCTCTCAATTTGACAATGCATTTGACTGCAATACAAATATCGATAACCAATCCTCTTTTTATTCCAAGGATGAGCATCTTAAAACGTCTAAAAACATTCACATTAACAAATATTAAGAAAAGAAATATTAGAACATAACATAGTACAATAACATCATATGCATGTTTTTTTTAGGTGGTGTTAAGCTAAGCATTTCTTTAATAAAAAGATAATGGTTTGTAAAGATGCAGTACTATGTTGCTCTTTACAACCTATTACAAATATAATTTGCCTAATATATATGGCATACATATCCAATGCACACTTTCATTCAACACAATCCCATAGGACATCAAAAGCTCATCAAATCGCTTCACATTCAATTGTATCAGTATGAGATTAAATTTAAGAAGAATAGTGAGATAAGTATTGCTGTAAAGCAGTTTGGTGAGCTTTTAATATCCTTGAGGGATTGTGTTGAATGAAGGTGTGCATTGGATATACCTTATATACTAGGCAATTTGTATTTGTAATAGGTTGTAAGGAGCAACATAGCACTACAGCCTTACTAACCATTATCTTCTTCTTAATGAAATGTTTAGCTTAACAAAAAAAAAAAATAGTTTTATTGCACTATGTTATGTTTTGATTTGTTGTTTTTTTAGTATTTGTTAATGTGAATGTTTTTAGAATGTTCTTTTAGCAAGCTTGATGCTCATCTTTAGAATAAAAGAAGGATTGGCTCTTATTGTTTGTATTGCAATCAAACACATATCTTAACACACTGTCAAATTGAAATATAAATTTATTTAGAGATGGAAATATAATTAATCATAAATAGATAAGATTATTCATAGCATTAGCTATAGCTGGAATGCCGAATTGAGATATAAATATATCTTATTGGCTTAAAAAGGTAAATAATCTCCTATATCATCCATAGATGAAAACCCAGCACATCACAAATAAATACGATTAATTATAATTAGTTATATTTTCATAATTCATTTTAGTCATGTAAATTGTTTGTTGTCCATGTATTCATAGGAAAACGATTAATAGAGGTGGATCTGGGTAAAATTATTACATGGACAACAAACCATTTACATGAATACAATGAATTATGAAAATACAACTAATTATAATTAATCATATTTATTTATGATGAGTTGGGTTTCCATCTATAAATGATATAGGAGATTACTTACCTTGTTTAGCTAGTAAGACAGATTTGTATCTTAATTGGCATTCCAAATATAGCTAATATTATGAATAATCTTATATATTTATGGTTAACTAGATTTCATCTTTAAATAGATTTATATCTCAGTTTAACAATGCCTTTAACCGCAATATAAAAATTAATAGCCAATCTTTCTTTTATTCCATGAATGAGCAACAAGCATGTTGAGAGAACATCTAAACATTCACATTAACAAATACTAAGAAAAGAAATATCAGAACATAACATCATATATATGCTTTTTTATTTTTTTGGTGGTGTTAAGCCAAGCATTTTTTTAATAAAAAGAGAATTGTTAGTAAAGATGCAGTATTATGTTACTCCGTATAACCTATTGCAAATACAAATTATCTAATATAAATGACATACATACCTAATACACACCTTTATTCAATAAAATCCCTGAAAACATTAGAAGCTCACAAAACTGCTTCATCTTGGTACCTTTCTTATTGTTCTTCTTAAAATTAATCCCATACTGACGCAATAACTCATGGAATCACTAGCAAAGATATCTTTGATTTGGGAGATGTTGAAAGAGTGGTTAGTGATTAGGTTGAATGGCATATGAGGTGAAGGAATTAAGGAGTAGACTTGGTAATGATGTTAATGGAGTCGACAAGATGAGTAAGGGTAACATGCTTTTGAATAAGAAGAATGAAGAGGATCAAAAGAATATGTGGGTTATATAGGCAGACTAGCTCGAGGGTGTAGTGTTATTATGATAGTCAAATTAAATAATAAGTTCCTATACTTTATAAAAAATGTGAATTTAGTCCATGTATAATAATTTATGTAATCTTTGTAATTTTTTAATTTGTTAATTTCAATCCAAACTTTAATATCATTAAATTTCACCATTATATATACTGATATGCGTTTTGACCAAGCTAACATGAAATTGATTCAGATGATGTGGCATTTTTCTGTTGATGTGTTGTTGATTATATGCTAACATAGCATTTATCTTGTTGACATTGTATTTATCATGTTAATGTGACATTTATTGGATTGACAACAGTTTATGTTGACGAGACTCTTATTGATGTGGCAAGAAAATGCTAAGGTGACATGTATTACAAGTTTCATTTATTGATAGCCATGTTAGCAAATGCCATGTTAATCCAATCAAATTCTATGTTAGCATGATAAATGCCATGCCAGCACATAATTGACACCACATCAGCAGGAAAATGTAACATCATTTCAATAAATGCCATGCCAGTTTAGCCAAAACACATATCAACATGCTTAATAGTGAAAATTTAATAATATTAAAGTTTTGATTAAAATTAATAAAATAGATAATTACAGAAACTAAATTTAGACAAATTATTATACATGGACTAAATTCACATTTTTTATAAAATATAGAGACTAATTACATAATTTGACTATCATAATAACATTGCACTTTCAAGCTAATCAATCTATTTAATTCGTAAATTATTTTCATTATCATCATACTTTTTCTTTAAAAACATGTTACCCTTGTTCATTTTGTCGACATTATTGGCATCATTGACATCATTGCCTAAGTTTGCTCCTTGGTTTCTCCATGTTGTCCACCGTTCAACCCCATCCCCTTCAGTATCTCCTCCCAAATCAATGTTATCTTTGCTAGTGATTCCATGAATTATTGCATTGATATTTGATTGATTTTAAGAAGAACAATGAGACAAGTATTGATGTGAAGTGGCTTGGTGAGCTTTTGATGTCCATAAAGGATTATGTTAAATGAAGGTGTGCATTGAAAATGCCTTATATATTCTATAATTTGTATTTATAATAAGTTGTAAAGAGCAACATAATATTATATATTTACTAACGATTCTCATCTCATTACTAAAATACTTGGCTTAACGCCACAAAAAAAAAAAAATTATGCATATGATATTATTGTTCTATTTTATGTTTTGATGGTTCTTTTCTTAGTATTTGTTAATATGAATTTATTTAGATGTAAACTTGATACTCATTCTTTGAATAAAAGAAGGATTGGCTCTTGAGCTTTCGTATTGTAGTCTAAAGCGTACCTTAATCTATTGTCAAATTGAAATATAAATCAATTCAAAGATAGAAATCTAATTAATTTTAAACAGATAAGATTATTCATACCATTGACTATATTTGGAATGCCAAATTGAGATGCAAATCTGTCTTAATGGCTTAAAAAGGTAAGTAATCTCCTATATCATTCATATATGGAAACCCAACTCATTACAAATAAATATGATTAATTATAATTAATTATATTTCTATAATTCATTTTATTAATGTATATAGTTTGTTGCCCATGTATTAGTTTTAACCAGGTCCACTTCTATTAATCCATTTCCCATTCAGATACTATTTAATATTATTTAAAAATAAAAAATTATTCATAATTTAAATTTAAACATGTATTTACATATATGTGTTCGCGCTCATTTCTCTTTATATACGTTAGAAATTTGTTCGCGCGTTTTTTGAAATCATTATAGAAAGAAATAGTTTAACGGATAAAATTTGAAATGCTTAATTAGATAGTTTATATTTGAAAATTAATTCTAATTTCAAATATAAACTAACTTTTTATATATAATATATATAAAGAAAAAAAAAGGCTTACTATCATTATTAAAAAAATACATTTGAATTTTAATTTTATAAAAAAAATTAAAGGTGCATGCTCTATTTTTTCCATATATTACCTCACAAGGGAAAAGACCATAATACCCAAATTAATCTTTTTGCCCTTAATTACCAAAAAAATAAATCAATTAATAAACCAAACCCCAACCCCACCTATTTCACGCCCCCATACATCCAACCAGAGTGTCATTGAATCATTTACAGTCTGTAAATTTCAACTGAAAGGACAATAGTACCCTCACTAATAATCCATATTATCATGCACTTGATGGTAATTAAGTCACTTCATAATCCCCTATAAAAACCGGCGGTCCATATTTTTGCACCTGCACGGTGATTCTTGTCACTATTCTTCCTTCCCCTCTCCCAACCCAGGTCCACCGTTTATCCACCGTATCGCTGAAACTCCGGCCCTCGGCTCTCGGCTCCGGCACAATCTCAACGTACTGGAGGGGGCCTCAGATCGCATAATTCTCGGTAGTTCTCTTTTGTCTACGTTGTCTCCTTGTACATTTGTTTTTGAAATGTCAGTTTCTTTAGATTGAAGTACATAGGAATGTTGGAAATGAGGTTCTAACTTTAATTTCCACGAGGCTCTGACAAGTGGAGATTACGTTTTTTGGATGAATTTTTGTGTCTTTAAGAAGAATTCTTCACTCCGATATGGTTTGTTTTGTTTTGTTGGTGTACTGTTTACGTGTCTGCTTGGTAGTTCAGTTTTAGGGTTGATAATTGGGTCATTTCTTGTATGAGTTATCATTTATTTGTTAGATATAGGCATATATGTGAGTGTATGCCTTTTTTTTGGTTCTCGGAGTGAAATTTGATTGAAAATTATGAATCAGTTTAAAAAACAGGCATGAAAACCTTTAGTTTATAGTTGTGTAATGGTAGATATGTGAGTGCATGTCTTTTGCTTAACTTTAAGCGATCAGGGTAAATTTTAACCATATTTCTTTTTTTTTTTGTTGATTTTGTATGTTATCGTGATGGGAGATGTTTATCAAAAATTTCAAGATTTATGTACATCTATTTCAAGATTCTTAATTAATCTATTCATTTATCTTTGTGGTTGGATGTTGTCACGATGCATGTTTTCCTTCCCTCTCCTGCTGTGCTGGGTTAATTTACTGAGCCATTATCTGATTAGGTCTTTTGGGATGTCATATCACTTTCAGATTAAACGACATGATGGTTTCATTAAGTCCATTGCTTTTTTTCCATGACCTGAATGACCTTTTTTTATCAACAGTTTCCTTTGTCTTCCTGTAGTGTTTGCCACAGAAAGCTCCGTCTGTTAGATTATTTTCATTTAGTGTTTACTGTGCTAGCTAAAGGTGGCCGTGATGATTGAACAAGCTTGTGCAATCATGATCCATTTAGGGATATTATACTTCTGTATGGTCCCTGCATTTTCGCTCCACGTGCATGCCGTTCTATGCACTGTTTTGTTAAAAGACTTTTAATTTAATGAACAATGAGACAAGCAACGACCACAACTGTTTTATGTTAATTGGTGGTTGTCTTTTTCCTTTTGCGCGCGCA